>NC_034414.1:21051869-21293377 GCF_002078875.1 Numida meleagris
AGAAAGAAAGAAAGAAAGAAAGAAAGAAAGAAAGAAAGAAAGAAAGAAAGAAAGAAAGAAAGAAAGAAAGAAAGAAAGAAAGAAAGAAAGAAAATTCAACTGAACAGATACATTTCTACTGATAGTCCCTACTTACAAGGAGGAAAGATGGTCTTATGCTTGGAGTCCTGTCATGGAACTTCTTCACATCCTTATTTCATACTTCTCATGCTACCTTAGGCAAGTGACTTCATTACACCAGGCCTCAGCTTCCTGCCAGAAAATGTCACTGAAATGTCACCACAAGCATGTCAGATACTTCACAGATAAGAAGCTAATTTCTCTAAGTAGTTTTCATTTAGTGTTAAATTGCTGTACAGCCAAGCTTCAGATTATCCATCAAAGTTCACAATTTTATCATATCAGCCATATATGTGTTTTAAAACAGAATACAGTGGTCAATGCCAGTAGGGAAGTCAAACATAAAGACAGTCCAAAGTGGTCTCTTATACATGAGAAAGAATGGGAGACAGTTAATCAAAATTCAGAAAGTCTTACTCTTACTCTTCATCAGAGAAATAACCTTGAAAATGATCAGTTTTTAAAGAATTGTCACCCTGGTTTGGTGACAATACATCTTCCATCTGCTTGCCTCTTTCATTTTGAAGGACCTCTGAGCACCCTCAATAGGAAATCACATTTCTTTATCTGCCAAAACTATTTTATCTCCTCTGTGTATCTCCTGTGTGTCTCCTTTTTCTTTTATGACTAATTTATGATCTATGTCCTTCACGGGTAGCACCAGCCTCATTAAAACTGACTCCTGTTGCCTTTACTGAGTGTGGCTTCAATAGAAGAGTGCAACATCTGGGTGCACTGATTGACCTGAAACTTCCTCTATAACTCCAGCCCATTCAGCAGTCAGATTTATATCAAAAAGTACGCATGATACGAGACGTGGAAGCTTTATCTCTGCTATTTAATTAGAGGTGTTTTAATAAAGACATGACCTACTCTCTCTCTTCCCACCTGCAAGCACTATAATTAAAGTTTCTCTAATAGAATAGTGAGCTGTTTTTGTTCTCTCACCATTTTTAAAGGTTGAATACAATTCTGCAGGAAATGGAGAAGTTAAGAAATGAAAAGATGTCAGCCCTAAAACTTACCATAAAAAGTCCATGTCTTTGTTATGAACAAGAGTGGCCAGTAATGTGTTTAATTCAATTAAAAAAGAAAAAAAAAAGTAGAAATTACTCTAGAAGTTCTCAGTGTCTACGAAGCCTTTTTATTCTAGTCCATAGGAACATTTTTTTGGGTAGCAACTCTGAAAATCAAGACATTTCATTTATCCACACATGAGTTTTCAAGGTCTCCAATATCAACACCATGTGGACTTTTACAAGTTCTGAATAATGAGAATTTCTTATGGCAATATATATTCTAAAAAAATTTAAACAACAACAAAACAACAAAACCACTTACACAGGCACTTCAGTGATGAGTTTAGAATTGAACTTGTGCACTGATTTGTTTGGTTAGATGTAGAACTGACTAAACAACTAAAATGAAAAAACAAACCTCTATATGAATACAAACTTAATTGAATGGAAAAAAAAAACACCTTTTTCTACTCTTGAAAATAAATATCACTGAATAAAAATAAGAAAAAAAAAGTTGCAAAAATCAAGAGTTCCAACTTTGAAAACAGCAAAAGAAATATAATTTTCCAAATTGACTTAGTTTACCAAATTCAGTGCAGGTTTGATAACTCCCCAGAATGCCATGTTAGAAGAATAATCTATTTAGAATAATAATCTATTCACAAATACACACAAATCAAGGTGAATGAGTAATCTTATCCCCGAATTAAGAAACTGTGCTGCTATTTATTGTTGATAAATAGGTGACCTAAATCATATCTATGAGAGTTTCCAACTAGAGGAGAAAAAGCTTGTACCCTAAAGAACAGGAATATAAAAATAAATTAAGGTAATCAAAAGTGTTAGTGAAATATAATGTTAAAGAGATTGTACCTAGTGTTTTTCCTTTTTCCCTCCCACAGAGTAGACAGAGAGATGAAACAAAGCCTAATGTCTTCAGTACAGATGGTCAATAGTCTGCAGCTTTCATTTAGGAAAGGCTTAGTTTTATTCTTATGATAGTATTATTCAAAGGGATTAAAATTCAAAGTATCAAAGAAAAAGGATTGGAACTTCTTCATATCCATTTACTGACATACTTCATGAATGACAATGATGAGATGAAGTTAACCAAAAAAGGCAAGGATGTGTTACAAAAAGCCTGCAGGCAGGTTGGCATGCTACCAAATACTCTGTGCATATTCAAGAAAACACATACTTAAGTCATGGAATGGTTATTTCAAATGAAGTGATGGAAGATAGTGTGCCTTAGCAGACTGCCGCTAAAGGACTCAGCACAAAAACAGTGTTCATAGTGACAACCAGTGTGCCACTTTAACTAAAACATTTTCCAGTAAATGAAATATTTTATGGATGGAATGCTTCAATTCTCACATGTAAAAGAACTCTTCTGTATAACATTTCTGAGCATAAAAACTAATCTTACCAAACTATACCAACTGATAATACAGAATATTCACTACAGTTGAATAGTTCTGAATGGATCTCAGTCTTCTTAGAAAGGACTTACCTGTAAAGATAAACAACAGAGGGAACACAGAGCAGAAGCCGAATACAGCACAAAATCAGGAGGCTTAATGAAAAAATTAATTATAAAACCCCAAGGTATAGGCTAGATATTCTGTGTGAGATGAACAATTTATTTATTTTTTATTCTTCCCTGCCCTGATAAGGCTTTAGCTGAAAATTATCTGTCATGGGAAAGCACACTGCTAGGAAGATGTCAATCAGTTTGAGAGAGTACAAAGAGCAGTCACTGATCTAGAGCTTGTAATCCCTAGATCATAGTAAACAAAAGAAATAACCATAGCTCAGTTTAGAGAAGACAAGACTAAGGAACATAAAAGACCATTACGATGTAGTTGCTACAAAGACTTAAAAACAATCTCTGTGAGTAAACACTGGAGCACAACCTCATCTGAATCACTGATTTTTTAAAAATGTAGTTAGATAACCATGTTTCAGGCATTGCACAGTACTGTGCTCTCTTCTGGAAGACAGAGATGTTCAGGGATGTGACAGAGGATCTTTGGGTACCCTTTCCTACTTTTTCATGTGTCAGAGAGGAATTGTTTCTAATGTTTAAGATGTTATTCAAATGGCAATTTTCATCTGACTATATCTCATTTTCAGCAATTAGTCTCAGATAAAGTGAAATTCAGAGAAGTTAAACAGTGCAGATTTTCTTCTCTCATTCTCTGTTCCCCACACTATTAAACAAAGGCCCCTAATTTAGGCGCAATCATACTACTCATTTTGAAATGAATACCATGTGGTAAATCTACTGGAGATCTTGTATCTTCCTTCTGTGTTAGACACATTTTGCAAAGCAAAAGTGGGTGCCCCAGTGTGACATTTATGCGGATACAGAAAGTAATCACAAGAGATAGCTCACATATCTCTGCCTTGCAGTCCACTTCCATTCAAGGTTGCTGTCTTTTCATAGTTTATTTCTCCCCCAAGCATTTTCCTGCCTTTAACAACCTATTCCACCAAGAAAAAAAAAAAAGAAAAAAAAAAAAGGCAAAAATGGGCTTTTAAGTAATGTCATCACTTCCTCAGTTTGTGAAAACTGTTAGAAATTCAGAGTTTCTTATTGCATTTTCAGTTGGGCTCAATTTCTGAGCACAATGCACTAATCCACACCTGTGACAAAAGGACAGAAGCATTAAATGCAGCACCTGCATAAACTATCAAGAGAGATTGTCTTGAAATGTGACTGTTTGTATGTCTCCCTGCTGAACTTGCCATTTGTTATTTCTCAGGAAAGAATATACTTGCATTATATCAATAATGCTACTGATTAATGTTCAGTAATATCCCTGGTAAGTATTTGATTGCATTACAAGAGGAAAGAAACACAGTTCCTCCTACAGATCAGGAACACACAAATACTTGCTTAATATTGTACAGTAATACTACCCTTCACAGGCAGACAGTGTGAAACCCATCCTTATGGCTGAACTGAGACAGTTAAGGTCCTGTGTAACAGCTCCAGGGATATTGGAATCTATTATGTTACACAAAAATCCCAGTTCAGGCTGAATGACTCAATTAATTTTAAGAAAGGAAGAGTTATATGCTATTCATGTTTGCATTTTGGGTTATTCTAAGGAAGTCAGGACCTCTGAAAAATATCCAGAAGACAATAGAGAACAGAACTGGCTTGAAAATCAAAGGCAAACCAGAATCCAAAACCAGCCTTCAGCTCACTGTGGTACAGAGCTACTATAGACATATTTCTTGGTAAAATGGTTGCTGTTATCAATATCACAGGGCAAAATATGCAGGGATAATGTTACCTGAAGATTAGGTAGAAAATTAGGTTTTGGTATTTTTGGTTTGTTTGGTTTTGTAGGGTTGGATTTTTTTATTTTTTTCTGAGTTGCTTCCTGCACTAGAAATGACCTCTTGTAAAGAAAAAAAAAAATTGTGATCTTTCTAAATAACTGCAGTTAGGATTCTAAGTAAATGAAAATGTCAAATATCTTATTTGCAATTATCTATCTTTTTCATTTATTGCCTTTTTGAACATTAGGTTGTCAGGTGCAAGCTGCTGAAGAATTTCCATTGCTGTTTAGAAAGAGCAGTGACTTTTGGAAAGTCACATCTTAGAATTCAGTCTGGCCTTCTAGTTATTATTTGGTGTGAGTGGCCATATTTCATCAACGAGGTTTTCTGTAGTGCAGTGAGTTAGAATGCACTAGTGGAATAACTCTAAAACAGTCACTATTTAGAGCAACCTTGAGAGCTCACACATTCGTGTCCTGGAAAGATGTGTGTGGAAAGATGGTCTCGTCATCTTCACTTGTTTGTAAACTTCAGAAGACGCTTATCTTAGGCCTCTATCAGATTAGCTACTGAGAAATTAGGAAGGTAGCAATTATTCCCCTAGTTTACATTCTATTACTTAAAATGTTCACTAAAAAAAGGAGAGAACCGAGCAGTTTAACTAGCAAAACCTTCAGGCAAACCACAAGTTTTCTTCGTACTATTATTACTTTTAAAAAAGGCCCTAGGCCTAGTACTTTATCATTATTAACATTGCTCAGTGTTGAGCAACCTTAAGACCTTTTTACAGAGCAAAGAGCTCCAGCTATATTTAGAGACAGCACACAGAAGATACCATTATGATGACAATTTCTATTTTCTATGATGAGACATATACCATTTAAAATGGGATACATTTGAAAGGAAACCACTGATTTCTGTCACAGAATCTGAGAAAATATCAAAGTATAGAACATTTTCATTATATTTATGAAACGACTCTTCCCTTAACACTAACATTACCACAGAGAACATTAGAACAATAGCAATAAAAGTAGCAAGTTATACCATGTCTTTAAGTACCCTAGCCAACACACTTGAATTTCACAACACTACAAAAAGGGCCTCTTTAGCTGCCATGAAATCTGCATGTGTCCGTGCCCAGTACAGTTCTGTCCATTTTGACAGGCTGTTTTCTATGAGTGTATTCCGAGGAGTAAAATTGTTTTTCTTTCACTGTAGTGAAAGAAAGATTTCTTAAACACATTTTCAGCATTTAACAGCAAGAAACAAGGTGTTGATTCTTTATATTATTATTATTATTCACATTTTTGTATTTGAAACTTAATGCACTTTCAAATAGACAAGTATATGAAATATATGCAAACTGTTCTGAGATCCTTAAACAGTGAGATAAATGGAAAAATCAAGGAAGCAGAAGGCTAAATGATTTGCCCAAGGCCAGATATGAGTAAGTCATAAAGTTAGTTTGATTTATGGCAGAGTCGAAAAAGGAACCTTTGACTGAAAAGTAAAATTTTTCATTTGTTGGACAAACTGTAAAAAATAAGAACAGAAAAAAAAAACATTCTGTATCACTACGTATCATATCATACTATCCTATCATAAATCATCTTAAAGGGATGAACTTGACCAAATAAAGACATATCCTGAATTTTCTCATCAATGCCATTCTTTCACATCATATGCTTCACATTCTTCTTCATCTACATTTATTTAAAACAAAAGTCATGAAGTCACAATGCACTTGAGCTGTTATCTCCCCATCTGGTTTTGCAGATTCAGTAAAGCTGAAGAGATCAGCATGCATTTTGATTCTGTAGGATTTATGCAACTAAACTGCAATACTTCAGAGCTGTTTCTATCTCTCACAGTGAGAAATGTTTATAACTTGGCTTACTGCTAGTCAGAACAATCACGCAATTGTCTTCCCAGGGAGAGTGAGGAGAGGTAGCTTATTGAAGCCACTTAGGGACATCATCAGCTTATTCACAAACAGGATGATTCAAAAGAATGTCAGACGTACTCCATTCACATCTCTCTGGTGTGTACTTTGAGAAAGAAGCTGAGAGTGCATTTTCTGTCAAATATGCTTTATTGGAAAATATAAGTAAGGGAGGTGCTAGGACATTTGGAGGGTCTAAAAGCAATATAGTGCAATCGGTCAAAGAAGGAAAACTTGACCCTGCAATGACCCTAATACTTACTCCAGTCGATGTAATAATGCATGCCACAATTCACCTGCTCAACCTCTGCAGACAGACTAACAAAAAGAACATATTTTCTTAATGTCACTCGGGTGATTGCTCTATCTTGTAATTCCTTGTGACACTAAAACCAACAGATTAAACAGTAGGAAATGGCACAGCAGCCGATTTTCAAACACTTGCTGCCCATTTCGGCTTTGTTGCTGAACCCCTCCAGAATCACACATCTGCAATACATGAAATGTCCAAAGAATCACTGCTAGCATTCCTCTTTTACCTGATATGCCACAATGTCTTTCTCCTATAAAATTAGAAATAATAATAACAACAAAATATTTAGCAAAATAAAGCACGTGCTCAAGCAGGACTTTTACTGTGAACATGCAAATAGATGTCTGATCTCCTCTATCCAAAAAAGCATCTCCCCAGGAAAATCCCCCCCAGTGACTAGCAATATAAAGCTTATGGAAATGAAGATAAGCAGTGCCAGCTTACCTTGGTAAACTTGTCACATATATATCACTTAATTCAGCAGAAAACAGCATGAAGACACTGATAAGTTTTCCATTCAGACAAGAGTTAACCTAGACCTAAAGCAATAATGTAATGCTCTGGGATACTATGTCTGTAGGTTTGTTGAAAAAACAACTTTCAGATAGAAATAAATCAGAAGAGTTCTCAAGGGAAATATAGTAATTGCGTATAATGAAGGGACAATAGTTGTCAGTATCAAATTACATTAAGTTTGTAAATCCAGGGCAAAATATTTAATAGGACTCTCTTTACAAAATTCTTTCAATCATATTGCAAGGTCTATGACAGAAATTGAATGATTTTTTAAACAATTATAACAATCATACAAGACAGAGAAAACACTTTTTAAAAACTATGTAAGCCTATTTCTAGATTCTCCTTCAACTATCTGGTTAAAATGCAATTGTAAGTCATGTTCTGTAATGGATTCACACTCAGCATCCCTCTTGGCAGGTTGTCCAGGAATCTCATCATTCAGTGTTTCCCACTTTTCAGCTTGAAATCTCATGACCTATATTGCACATCTTTTCCTATATATCTTGTATGCTTTTTCTTTATCCTCAGCCCCACTTCTCAGACTTCTCTAGTGACTAAGAGCTGTCATATGAGCACAGAAAGAAGTACTGATTAGAGGAAACTATAAAGAACAGTGCAGGTGATGTTTAGAACGGTGGGAAAAGGGGAGGAAACAGCTTCAAAAATATTCATTGTTAGATCTTTGCATTTTCCTATCTTTCCCCACGTTACAAGATTTTCTGTTCACTTGTGCCCAGTTTATGCTTCCTTCTCTCAATTCAGGCATCACCAGGCAACTGTTATTCAGTTTTTTAAAAAGTAGGTAAAAAATGGTGGTGAAAGTGTACAAGACAGTAAGATTGTTATTGCTTCTATCTGAAATCTTCTTATACTGAAGTCTCTAAGACACTAAGTCTCATACTGAAGGCAATGGAGGAAACCAAAAAATTGTATGTATTTTTTCATAGGAAAAAGGTTTGGATATAAAGTATTAGATATTCTGGCTAAAAGCCATAGTAAATATGCAAAGGACATACATAATTATGTATTTTAGTATTTCTAATCTGTTGAGCTACCCATTAGGAAAATTAACACTACACAAGACACAAAGGAATGGCACAACATCATTTTAGCTTTTGTCTCTAAACTACTTGATTCTACATATGTGGTTCTCTTCACCTTCTTTATCTGTTAATTTATTTTTTAAGATGAACACAATGATTTGTTTTTCATTCAAAACCTCTTTAAACCCATTCAGAGGGCTATTCAGTAGAATATGCTCATGTGGAAGAAGATATCATCAACAATTTTTATCACTTCTGGTGGCTCACAGAAGCTGTCTCTGGATCTCACAGGTCTCAGATCCCACTGAACATGAATCTCCAAACTTGAAAATTCATGAGTGTTCCAATATTTTCTGTATGTAGATGAATGTGGGGAAATAGTGTTTTATTTAAACAAATATTGATAATGAAAATGTAGTAAAGTATTTCTATATGCTTCTGAATATGTTTTTCATCATTTCTAATTATTTTCAAATGAGGCAAATGCTAAGAACTAAATTAAATCACAACAGAGTAGTGTTAACTACCTCCTAGGAATCCTTTGCAAGAAAAGCCTATTACGTAAAAGATCACTTATCTCCGTACAATGCAGGTCATGGAAACGATCCAATAGTTCAGTATAAATGTGACTGTCTGCAAATATTTGCTTTCCCAGGCTGACAATATGGATGTACTAAAAAGGCAATTGATGCCTAGTATCATGTTTAGTTTTAGAAATAAAGCTGTACAGATTTTTGGTCACTGCTGCTTTTTTTTAATGATGCACATACAGTTTACTTTCTCACCATTATGCATGTACAGAGAAACAACAGTCAGTTTGGAGAATTATTACCTCCTTTAAGCTACTATTAGGTAACACCAAATTCTGATCAGCAAATCTGTTATGTGGGGAAAAAAAAAATCAAACACTTAAGTAAACAGCATTCCTCCTCTTTTCACAGATTCAACTTAATGCTAACACTTCCATTCTCCACTTCCTAGTCTGAGCTTGACTTACTTTCACTGCAGGTTACTGGATCCAACCCAAATATGCAGGGAGGTGATGGGCAACACATCATATCCACAAGAGTTTTTCACAGATGTTCTTTGCTACTTCCTGGTTTCCTCTGCCACACCCTGCTTTCTACCATTTTTTTTTCAGATCTTTCTTCGTATTTTCCTACTGAGCATCCCTGCCTGGGCATTCTGGCATGCTTCACACATGGGCTGCAGACCCCTGAGGATGTCCTGCTCCAGCATGGAGTACCTCCTTCCAAAAGTATCTCACCAGTTAGATGCTTCAAGCCATTCAGTCATTTCTTTTTTAAAATATATTTTCACAGTGGTGCCCACACAACAGAAAACATTACAGTTACTTTTCTGTCACCAGTTAATGTGACCAAAAAAAACCAATTAATCAAATTCATTTTCAGGAGTGGAGGAGAAAAGCTTCTCCCTACTTTATGATTCCTAAGATTTCAATTGTAATTGGTACATGTACTTCCACAACATTTGTATATAACAGTAGAAGAAATCGTAAGCAATGTCTCTCTGGTGCATTGCATGCATTACCATTGTTGTTACTGATGACAGAGCAGTAGAATGGACATGTCCAAATTTCTTATGATACTCTGCACAAGAGAACCACAAAATAAAGATTGCAATATATATAGCTATAGGATTTACTGAAATAAGTACAAAACAGCTTTCTATAAGGGCTGCTCCAAAAGTAATGTCTCCTGTTTTATTATTTTGGCCTACGTCAGAGATGGATGTTGGTGGTATGGCAGTAAAGGCTGAACCTTCCCACCAGTATTCCATTACATTTTGTTGCCATGTGACAGATGGCAGCAGAGGGGCAGTCTGACAGAATGGTGTCAGACATGGAAGTGCAGATGAAGCAGAAGTGTGCCACTGAATTCCTCCTTGTGGAAAAAATTGCACCCACTGACATTCACTGACACTTGCTGAATGTTTATGGAGACCAAGCAATGAATGTGAGCACAGTGAGGCAAAGGGTGGTGCGTTTCAGCAGTGGTGACAGTGGGTGACCTCCACAAGTGCAGATCTTTACATCCAGGCACTTGTTCATCCCCGGCAAAATTACAGAGCTAGTAGTGGTGACTATGTTGAAAAATAATGTTTTGTAGCTGAGAATTTGCTCTACCAAATAGCGTTATTGTGTTCTTTGCATCTGTTGTAGTTTCTGTGGAAGTAAATAGGAGGCATTACTTTTTGAGTGACCTATGTAGCAGGAAAACCAGAGTGGTGGCAGAAAGACACTCTTCAGCGCTATACGGAACCCAAATTACATATGGCTTTAAAAGAAGATTGAGAAGAGTATATGATCCTACACTAGTCTGCACTTCATAGGTTTATTACTTATTTTGAACAAAATCAGAGTACAAATTTGGAGAAAGAATATTTTTCAGACCTTCAAACCCATCAATTCATTGCAGGTTGTCAACTGAAAAGACACAGCATATGAATAGACACTTCCAGGAGATCAAGGCTGGGAGGAGAAATCAATAAAAATGCATACTGAGCACTGACATGTGCATTTTGTAATCAAAAATGTGCATAAGTAATCACAAATCAGTGAAGATACTTGTGGGCTTTATAGCTAGCACTGTCTTTGTTTTCTTGTACTAATCTCAGGGTTCCAATTGAACTGTGACCCACGCTTTATGTGCTATTCAAATCTCTTTACAATCTGTAGTTTGCAGAATTTAAAAATGGAACAGGGGAAGAAGGGACCTGTTTGGAACTCATGCACAGATGTTTTTCTCCTTCTTTGTCAAGAGATTTTGTGTATGGCTTTTGCTAACCAAAATAATAGTTATAAATGTACTCGATATTTTACTTACTTTTCATCATTATGTAACTTTGGTGAATAAGTTTAATCTCTTTGATTATCTTGTACAGGGATGCAGTTCATGAAAATTTATCTTCCATGTATCATACAATATTTGAAGATTATACCACCTGGAATCCATTTATTCAAACACAACTGGTACTGTCTCTCATTTTAGCATATAATACAACTTAGCCTTGCAACTAATAGGAATCATAATTTCTGAACTGTAGAGAAGCCTCTTAGCTTCTTTCTCAGTAAGTTAGGCTCCAAATGCTGTAGAAAAAGACTGAAAATTCAAGGATATCATGGAGTTTCTCCAAATAACCTGACTTTTTTTTTTTTCCTTTCTCTCCACTGAATGCCTAAGGGGGGTGTTCAATAAAGTATTTTGTGAGTGTATTTCAAGGTTAGTTGTTTGAGGCTGGTCTTCTTAAAATATCTCCAGTTCTCAAACACATGTTCTCAGCTGGCTCATCATTGATTCTGAAACAAAGCTTCAGGCTCCTCACTGATCAAAAGACAACTCTTCCTCCTAATCTTCTTGATCCCTTCTAAAGAGGCTGCATGCATCCAAAGTGGCCCTACAATTACACAATCTATCCTATCACTTTGTGATTCCAGTGAGATAATAGTTCTGTGCATCAACTTCTAAATTATCCTGCATGATTCCCATGCTGCAGGCATTCACGTGCAACATGAATGAAGCTCAATAAAAGGAAATGCAAAGTCCTTGCATTCACAGTGAAACAATCCATTAAATAGGACAGGCTAGACACCATATGGTGTCAATCTTTCAAGAGAAGGACCTCCGAATCCCATTGGATAACAATAGTACTTCCTTACACCAAGAATGATCAAAAATATTCTTGGCCATGTATAGCAATATTGTGGTCAGCAAGTTAACAGAAGTGATCATTCGCCTCTGTTCAGTATCTGTGAGACCACAAAACAGACACAACCATGCTGAAATAAATCCAGCAAAAGATCACCAAGCTGATTAGAGGCTGGAGCACATGGCGCACAAGAAGATACCAGGACAACTGGATTTGCTCAATTCCAAGAAAAGAAGGCTAACGTGGGATTTTATTACCTCCATTAACTATTTAGTGAGAAGGTAAAGAAGTCAGAGCTGGACTCATCTAGAACTAACAGAGTAATAGTCAACAGACACAAGAAGTAACAAGGGAAAATCAAATTAGATACAAGGAAAAAAAGTGTCACAATGAAGGTGAAACAGATGCCCAGAGAGGCTGAGCATTCTCCGTTGCTGGAAATACTCAGAAATTTATTGCCCAAGACTCAGAGCAGCTTTATTTAAGTTTTGTTCTATTCTAAAATTAGTCCTGTTTCAAGTGGGCAGCTGGACAAGGCAATCTCCAAAAGCTCCTTCCAATCTAAACTATTCTAGAATTCTGTTTTATAATATCACGGCTAAGCTCACTAAAACATATCAGCTAGAAAGACTTTATTGCTTCTACTGCTAAAATAGAAGAACTTTCTTTCCACAAAGTGCTGAAAGGGACTCCCGAAATTGCAAAATGCCAAAAAAAAAAACACATTAAAAAATCCAAGTAAATATATCTCCTTGGTATTCAAACACTGAAACACCTACTGTGTATTTATAAAAAAAAAATAAAAATAATAAAAAGTCAAAAAGTAGTAAAGTAATAATGCTAACGAAAATGCCAAAATATACTATTTTAAGGTTTTGCTTTTTTTTTTTTTTTTTTTAAGAGGCTAATATGGTTGAGATGTTGAGATATTTACCTATCTGGCATTATTTTACATCCTGACAGACTTCAAAGCACTTCACAACCCTATAATAGCAGAATTGTTCCATTTACTACTGAACTGCAGCCAACTCAGAGACAGAACACAGTGGTGGTTTAACAGCACAGATGAACACTGTCATCCCTTTAGAAGAGTAGGTAGATGTAAATATCTCACCCATTTAAAATCATAGGATGCTTTGAGACAGAGTATAATTAGCCAAACTTCTAAATAGCAAAGAATTCAGAAATAACATCCTTGTTCACTGGAGGTGAATTCTGCAGTCATTACCAACTGCTATTATTTAAAAACCTCAGAATCTACTTCTTCTTCTTATCCATCATAGAAACACTAGGGAAATATTACTAGCAATACATAACAGTACATGCATCTTCATTCTGAACAGGAATGTTGCATTTAATCTGAATTTAGACAAATGAATTCCATCTACTGAACATATACCAGGTTTCCCTTTGAAAGACTGTAGTTGAATCCTGATCCATGCTGGATAAACCTACAAAATTTGTTCTGATCTCAGCTCAAAAACATTTTACTTTTCCATAGAGCTTCTTAATGTCTTTTACCGTAGTATAAGTGCCGTATACTCCTGGTATTCAAACATCTAGGGCTCAATCTGTTGCTTAAATATGTGATACATTGTCAGGAGTCTGGCAAACATAACAGGATCTATGGGAGACTCATGCCCATCTGGAACAGCAGCTGGATGCTGAATTTAGGAAACTAAATCAAGCTTCCATTGCATACTCCTAAAAAATCAGCAATCTGGTCCTACATCCACCACTTCTTCCGTACAACTTCTGTCCTTCTTATCTAGTTATACAAAAAGGAATAATTGTGAAAGTGACAAGATTGTGTTAGAGACTGCATGGACTACGTAGAAGTGTATCTGTTAAAAATAACAGGTTTCACTTGCAAAGTTGCAGTTAAAAAAGAATGTGTGCTCAACAAATTAAGTTATCACAATCCTAGTTTGCATTATAATTAACCAGACAGTTTTATAATTAGAATAAATTAATTGTTGAACTGTTATTTGACATTAAGTGACAATTATCTGACTTTGCCTGAAATTCTATAAATATCCACGTACCCTAACAGCTGCAGAGCCAATGTGCAAACAAAATGACACCAACAGGTACTCAGAGTAAATGCTGAAAAAATATTTTCTTTTTACCTTACAATCTTGTTACCAGTTTTTGTTATAAAACAAGACAAGGAAAGAGTCCTTGAATTTAGAAAAAAAAGTGCTATCAGTGAGTGGGCTATATTTAAGCGGTAAAACAAATACATCCTACGTAAGTAAGGTTGGATAAAAGACAATAAGGATGTAGACTCCTTTATGCAAATAGTACAAAACATGCATGTAATTGTCAACCTTCGAGCAATCAACCTACTTTACCTTAAGACTTATTTTCCCTCCATTCACGAGAAAGTTCTTCTTTTCTTCCCATAGGTTGTGTTACTTTGTTTCAGTGATTAAACAAACTTGAAAAATGGCCATCTCTTTAAAATTTTTATATGTATTTAATAAAAATTATTGCAGATGATTGTTTCAGTAATGGGTGGAGAGATCTTTGATGCAGTTCAATCTGAGCAAGATACCTAGGATTTTGTGATCAATTTTTTAGTTATTTTAGGTTGATTTAAAGGGCATAAATAGCTTTGGTCATTTAACACTAAGATATGTGCAGCCAAACATGATGCTCACTTTCTTTTTAAACTATCTAGTACCTCAGCATCATAGTATCCTTATTGCTCAATTTGAAAAAGATAATAACAAAAATGTTTAGCTACCTTAATATCTTTAGAAAATATTTTAAATGCAAAATGATACTAAATTGATTACAGAGACAACACAATGACTACGTACTGTGTAGTGCATTACCTATTATCTGCAGAAACATCAACCAAATACATGTACAACCAAGAAAGCTGAGTTTCTGGAGTGTTTTTTTTTTTTTTTTTTTTTTTTCTGAAGGCTGTCTCTAAGAAGCAATGCACCACAAACACAAGCACTGAAAAAAGTGGTTTTCCCAAATGAGAAATGAAGGTGTCCTTTAATACTGAACACAGAAACTCAAGCTGACTTTGATGTGGTAGGGAGAAAAAAAACAGCAGCAAAACGAGGAAACCAAAACAGCAATAACGTATCACCAAAGGCAAATTTTCAGTTTTGGGGAAATTTTTAATTAGGAGAGATGTCAGCGCTAGAACAGAATGTGTATCGTTCCTTTGTACATTTTTTTTCCAGTTTGAACACCTATAACCACAGAAAATATGTATATCATGCCAGAATTTAAATAGTTTAAGCTCAGACTTAACAACTTCTAGAATAATTTTTCTTTCACACTGGTCCTTGAATGGCTTTTCAATCATTAATCTTGTTCAATTTGTGAGGAATCACATTAATACAAAAATTAAATTGAAACTGATGGAGTAGTAGAATTACATTATAGTAGTGCTTTATCAATGATTTTTGATATCTGTAAATAACTGACAATACCTACAATGCCAGAAACTTAATGTTCTCCTGTTTGGGTATAGATAATGTAAACTATCAATTCAAATGCCAAATGCAAAAAAGTGCAACAAATACAGAAATACTGTATACAAATAAGACAAGTGTCTGCTTTTAAACTGAATCAATTTCAAAATTTTTAATGGTGACGCATAGCACAAATTTGCTAGGGGGCAAAGACGCAAGTGTTGCTTAAACAGAGTTCATAACAAAGACAGATTTGGTGAAAGCACTAAAGTGAAACTGTTCAAATTCAGCACTCAAAAGAGCAGTGTAAATTGTCTAGCACAGTACAATACTGTTAGAAGAATAGAAGCAACAATTGAATAGCTCTAGGCTATCACTCAGCTGCTTTTGTTTGGAGCAAGCTACTGTGGTCATCTGGTGACAGCAGCATTGCTTGAACAGTAAAACAAACTAGAGGGATAAAGAATACTTCCTATTAAATGCCTATAAACTCTGCAGCAAATTGGTTGTGGAAACTGTACTTCTTTAACTTATAAACAAGGTTCCCACAGGTCAATCTTCAAGTTTGCTTACAGTTTCAAAAAACCTGCATTGCATTTGTGTACACTGTACCTTATCTTCACATCGAGAAAGGATAATAGTCTTCAGTGTTGTCAAATGATAGCTTTCACCAGCACAAAAGCCGTAACAAAAGAAACGAAAGATAATTACAAAACTACCAAAGCTAACAAAAGAGAGGAAAGAGAGAAAATTGTAAAGCATACAGTTGTGTGAAGCATCACACATTCATGTTCTGAGCACAAATCTCCTTTCTAGGTGCTGAGCAGCCTCTTCTGTGTGTTCTAGTATTTATGGAAAATAAACAGAGGTTTTTCATTTCAAGGGAAACCTTTATTCTTCCTTTTCAATTTCAAAGAAACTACTACGGAAAGATCTTTGTTTGAAATATGAATGTCTGGTAGGTGTCTCTGTTTCTCTGTCTTCTGAAATTAGCTAAAACCAGTAAAAACTTTAATTCTCAGGTACAGTTAAATTGAAGTAACCATTCAGCAGATTTCAGATTAACTGAAGTATGCTAAATGTGAGTAAGGCAGAACATGAAGTCTTGACCATATGGAATTCTGCTCTCATACAATGCCTCCATTAATCAAAGGGAAATACAAAGGAGGCAAACAGCCACAATACCTAGTGTTGCCACTTAAAAATTTCTTCTTTCTCTTTGAAAATTCTGCAATTCAACAGCCCTCAAAAGAGTTATCACTGAAGAACAAAATTAGTTCATCAGAGCTTTTACTAGTACTGAGACTAATGTCTCAGGTTCTCCACTTCGTGATTAAGTTAAATTCGCTTCTTTGCAAGGTTGCAGCAATAAAGCCTTAAAAGTCATAGTAGTAATCCAGCTTTGCATCCACAGTTTTGCATCCTTTATCTGATTAAGTGAATTATGAGGGTTGCTATAAAGTAATGCCTTCTAACAGAAGATATGAGCACAGTGAGGCAGCAGTTGGTGTGTTTCAGCAGTGGCAACAGTGATGTGAAAGAGAAGCCATGTTCTGGACAGTCATGCAGATTGTTACTAGCATGGCATGCAGGCTCTTGTTCATCACTGGTGTAAATGCACAGCTAATGGTGGTGATTATGTTTTGTAGCTGAGAATTTGCTCTATCAAACAGTGCTATTGTGCTCTTTGTATTTGTTGCACCTTCCATGGAAATAAATATGAGGCATCATTTTCAGAGTGACTTGCTATTTTAATAAATGATATTAAAGTTTCAACATTTTCGTACCATTCAGCCTGATGTAACAACCAGTGCCCAGAGGATTCCTTTGGCCTACATGTTAAACACTGCAAGTAGAAGAAACAAAAATTCCTAGTACTAATCTGAGATAGATTTTCCCTTTTATGCATATAATTCAGTTGTGACCATATGGGTAGACTTCTGTCCTTTTAATCACTCTTTGTTCTCCAGCCTTTCTTTTGTTACTGAACATCTTCCATGTATCACCCATGAGGAACAGCTACACTTCAGCTTTGAATAATAGACTTGCTATAGCATAATGGTTTTTGTAGTTGTTGGTTTTTTTTTTTTTTTTTTTTTTTTACATTAACCTACCTTTTCAGAGCTGTCTTTAATATGTGTCTCCTTCTGAAATACAATACTTCTACAGGGTATCATATTGTTATATCCATTTCTACCATTAAACTCTTTTTTTTTTTTTAACATAATTGAAATGGACATCAAGAACAAGACAATTGAAATGTGCAACAGGATGCTCCCTGCTTGGAATAGAGATCCATTGCTCCACAGTCTTTATACTGTCTTTTCAAATTAGACCCTACTGACTGAATCACAGAAGACTGTAAGACCATTCACTTCTTTCTAGAGTCTACCAAGAACTTCTCCTGAAATTTTTAAAGTCACCAGAAGATATACTTTAAACTGGTCCCAACTGTTCTGGTATTTTCAGTAATATCACTCAACAAAACTGTTTTTAATCCAGTTTTCAGGCATCCTTCACAGGACTAACAGACTGAAGACAAAAATAAAGAAAAATTGTCTTTTTTTTCATAAAAGAAGACAGCCAGCCACAGATAGAAGACAAGATTTTGCATATTGAGATGCCAGAGGTTAGAGGAAGAGAGCAAGGAGACAACAGAAATATATGAGAGAATGCAGAGGTCAATGAATCCAGCTTCTTGCTGCCAAGCAACCACAGTCATAATGATCAGAAGCTGACAAGCATCATGTTAAGAATTATTTGATTTCTTCCTTTTTTCCAGAAAGCTAGTTCTCTATTAGCTAAAACATATGATTACTTATTTTTTTTTTAATAAGTACTTTAATAATTTTAAATAAGTGTTTTAATAATTTTCTCCTTGTTCTGGCAATTGTGTCTTCATGCATTTAGAGAAAATAAGTAAATTCCCCTCTCACTTCTCATTTTTCTACAGTAAATGTGTCACTGTCTTCCAGCTCTCCCTTATAACACTTTACCAGTATTACCAAGGAGGGGGGAAGGGGTAAGAGCAATAGAGAAAAGCAGAAAACACATGTATTAGCTCCACACCAAATATTTTTAAGTAAACAGATCAGATTTTAATGAAACAATGGCATTCCTAAATATTTGTACTTTTATGAACATGACACGGTCTTGTCAAGGCTTTCTTGATGAGGATGGCTGGACTTACACCAAGTAACACAGCCATACTTCAGATTGTAATGTTACCTTTTTGTCTACCTCATCAATAAGTGAAAAGCGGTGTCATATGTCATTAAAAATATTTTAAAATATCAAATAACAATTACCCGATTTAGTTATTCTTCAAAAGATGAATGCGTAAGAACGGTGGAAAAGAATCCGTACACCTAGATTCTTTTAAATTGTCCGATTAAAGTCGCATGGTACTATGAAGTATAATTTTCATTCAGTAACAATGTGACAGTTGGTCAGCTACTAAAACCTACAGCCAATTTAAGTTGCAATGTTAACAGAAAGTGTGAGATGTACAAGTTAGGAAAAGCAATTTGAGCCTCTAGGCTGCTCTTTGGGTCTACTCTGGCAACAGGGAAACATTTTTATGGGTTTCTAGTTACTGTGAAGTACATTTTAGAGTAGTAAGCATTTTTTTAATGGACATATCTGAGGCAGAAGGTGACCTAAGAAGCATATCAGAAATAGCACAAAGTTCATTTTGTGGTCTGTGTAGACACAGGAGCCAAAAAGTAGAAGGAATAACATAAAATTTCCTCTAATTACAAAACCTCAACCACAGTTAAATGCCTCTAACACAAACTGATTTGGAAAGCATTAACTCGTGTATCCAGGACTGAATACTACACTTTAAGAAGAAAAGAAAAAAATGCCTCGTTAAAGGAAAAAATGATAACATATTCAGGCAAAGAATGAAAACATAATGAAATAAAGGAATATTTATGTGCCACTTTTTTTTTTTTTTTACATTTATTAATAGTGAGGGTTTTTTGATCCCTCCACTTCCTAATTTCATTGTTTTGTGAACAGCCTTGAGTCAAGTTTAAACTATACTTTGTGAGTAGTATCAAGAGCTAAAAAATGAACAAGATTTAAATCTAACTTGACAAGTATCGAGGTAGAAACTAAATGTAATCATTTAGCAGCCTGCCGATACTGAAATGCCTTGTGTGTAGCTAGTGTTTGCACACCTCATATATTGCAGTGACAGAGTAGTCACTCCCCTCTGTTCTGCATGGGAGATAGCTTGGGGAAAAAAACAATGCAGGAATCCTTCAGGAAATTGTCAGATTTCTGCCATTATATCGGCAATGTTCTTCTGAATATACTCAGTGTAAGACTTCATAATGTTTCTGCTCACTTGGGTAAGGGAACCTGGCATGATTATTTCTCTGATGAGGTCTTTCAAGTGGGATGATACAGTGGGATGATTAGAGAAGGGTGCTGATAGTCTGAAATTGAAAGTGGGGGGGGGAATATATTTATTTGACCTATAAACAACCACAAAAATAACTGCCTTTTGTGTGCCCCCATCAGAATCAATGGAGTTGAACTGTTTGTGGCTCTATGTTATCTTATCCATCCCCACAAAGTCTTCCAACTGGAGTATTTGTTTTCACAGTCACAAAACAACATTCAAAATGTAACACTTCAGACATTACAAATCTAAAATGGTAGCCAAGTCTATTGCTGGAAAAGATTTAGGAGGGGATGTGCTACACTGCCTTATTTCATGCAAAAAAACATCATTAGCGATTAGTTCAGTTCTAAAAAGTGAAAAAATAGTATGCTAATAAGCTTGTACTATTTTTGCAATTCCTCTGTCTCTACAAGTATAATTGTTTGTGTGCGTTTTTTTGGTAAATATAATTTAAAAAACATAACTTAAGAATAAATCAACACAGTTTGTTTGGATAATACTTTGTTATGATTTCTCCACTGGTTAAATCAAGTCTTCTTATCTTCTCCTTAAGTTCCCAATAATTAAGGTGCCATTTAATCCTTCTTGCTAGAATACCAAATAAAAACAACCCAGAATATCAGGTGGAACTGACGTGAAACGATGTCTGCTTCTTTTGTGTAACAAACACTAGACACCTGAGGCCAGATGTAAGGCTGGATGGGCCACTAACCTATCTGCTATTCTGAAAATCACCCACAAAAGAAATTTCCTGATAAACCAGATGATTCAAAGGGGGTCGCCCTCTATTATATGAAGCTGTTGACAAGTAATTTTTTAGTACATTTTCTTACCAAAGTTACAATTTCTACAACATATACTCTTTTCTCTGTTCTGTTTGAAGATGATTATTCAAGTGATAGCAAGTCACTGCCCCCATTTACAAAACAAATGCATTAGGTACCTCTAGTCTTTTGATCCTGATTGCATTGAAGATTTCTCTTTTACTTTGAATACTGTAAACATAAGATCTGTTCTTTTTAAAAGTGTTCAAAGCTGTGCATTTTTTTTTTTTCCGACTGTCACACTGAGGGAGGTTCTGTTCAAGGAACAGACTTTTCCTCAGGCAACCTGGGGCTACAAACTCTGAAAACAAGTTTTTTTTTTCTCTTACACCAAACTGCCCCTATTCCACCTAGACATTAGACACTGTAAAATCAGTAGTTTCTGTTCAGTTTTCCGTTTTAAAAACAGAAATTCACCATGGCATATTCTGAAAAATGTGTTCAATTCCATTTTATAAGAGTCCAGGGCACAATTACCACTGTATTCCATCTTCCCTATGGATATTAGTTTACTAGTTAACAGCATTAAAACAGTTTTCAACAGGATGTCGATCTGATTTTCTTCATTCTTATCTCTTAGAATTGCTATGACTTATTAATCATATTTTTATCATTATAATAATTATAATATGATTAGCATCTAAAAGGATAAACCCACAAATAAGTGCCAAGTAGTTTTGCATTATCACACTTTCCTTAGTGTTCTCACTGTTTCCTATGTCTTTTTTTCCTCATCCTCATCGTTATTTACAGTTTGTCACAAACAGACGGGACATCTTCTGACACTTCAAAAGAACTTTCTATTATCCTATCCTCAGCTGCCAAAGAAGAAGCATACAAACAAAAGTCACATGATTCTTCAGTCAAGAACACAGCAGAATGTATTTTTTGTTCTTGAAGATGGTTGTGGAGCTAACCCTCCTATGACATCAACAGATATCACTGAATATATTCTAAGCATATACAACCACGTAGCAGTCATCATGGGAATTCTTCCTTTAAAAATACAGCACTACCATGTTTTCATTGACACTACAGAAAACTTCTTCTTTTCTAATTGTTTTGTGGGAATCGTATTCATTTTCCTATGGAGTTTTAATTGAAATTCATGGTTTTGGACCCTTCTCCTTATAGACTTCATTCTCAACAGCATCATAAAACATGCCTTTACAACAAACCACATCAGTTGCAAATAGCTGATGCAAGTTGGAGATTTGAAGTTTTCTAAGGTGAACTAAAGATCTGGAGATGTACTGGGCATTATGCAAATTAACTGAGCTACTATAAGTAGTGACTGGAAAAGAAAAGACAAATGTTTTTGACAGCTTTGAGATTTCTTAGATATTCATGACCTCTTTGACAGTGTGTCCAAACTGAAGTCAGTTACTTTGTGTAAGACTGCACACGTGTCTCTTCATAGCCTTATTTTTAAAATTTTTACACTTAAGGGAAAAAAAAAAACACTTTTCAAATGCAGAGAAAGGGAAATTTACACCAGAAAAAGAAAATGTACTGATAATAAATTATTTAGGAAAGAATGAAAGTATAATTCAGTAGAAAATGAGAGCGGAAGGGAATGTTTGTGTCACTTGGCCCTTTTCTACCACAAGAAACTATATTGTTTACGCCCTTATATTTTGCCATATTAGTGTTTTTGAAAAGCTATTCCAGAATCTTTGGCCTGGAATTTAGAAATATTCCTCGTTTTTACAGCATAAACATATTTAAATTTAGTATATATTAACTTGAAATGGAGTCAGCATTATTCCTTAGCGCCTACCTAACAATTTACATCCAATTATTGCTTATCTCACCTTTCTCTTTGATAGAAAAAAAAATGAACCAAGTTTGTCAGATTGCTACCATATATAACCTTTCTTTTCCTCTACTTACTCTAGCGATTTAACTTCAGGAATGCAATAGCTAGAATTAGCTGTTCTTTATCATGATAGGCATAACAGTATACTTTATTATATGTTGAACTCACCAATGTCTTGTAAACATCTTTCTCGTACAAGATCTGACACCAAGTTAGATCCTTCTCTGTCAGAACTGACTGTAAGCTTTAGCAAAAACTGTTTCTTGCTGTGATCCTAGCACAGGACTCACATTTTACATTAATGAATTCCAATCCTTTTCTGTTTTTTCAGTTTGTAAAATCACTGGATTAACTTTTAATATTCAGTCTCCCTCTGAGTAAATGGATTTTTTTTTTCTAATTTTGCGCCATCATAAGATCATTAGGACACTGCTATACGTATTTTTATTACAAAGCTATTAACAATATTAAATATAATTATGCCCGAAAAGCAACTCTGAAAAGCACAAATAAGTTTCCCGTAGATTTATGTTTCCATTTAACATTTAATCCATTAATTCCACTACTTTTCCTCCTTAAACTGCTTCTTTTCAATATAAGGTGAAATAACAACATAGGTCACTCAGGAAGTAATGCCTCGCATTTATTTCCATGGAAAATACAACAGATAAAACAAGCACAATAACACTACTTGATAGAGCAAATTCTCTGTTACAAAACACCACTTTAAAACAGCGTCACCATCATTTGCTCCGCATTTTTACCAGTGAGTGAGCTTGTAAAAATCTGCACCAATGGGGGTAACCCACTGTCACCACAGCTGAAATGCACCACTCACCGCTTCACTGTGCTCAAATCCACTGTTTAATCTCCAGAAATGTTCAGTAAGCATCGATGAATGCCATTTTTTCCACATGGAAGAACTAAATGACACACCTCTGCTTCATAAGTACTTCCATGTCAGACACTCCTCTGCCCCTCTGCTGCTAGCTGTTACACAGGAACAAAATGTAATGAAATACGGTTGGGAAGGTTCAGCCTCTATTATCATACCACCAACATCCGCCTCTGACACTGTGGACCAACATCATAACATAGGAGGCATTACTTTCAGAGCAGCACTTGTAATTGCTATTCAGTCTGAGGAATTATATTGTAAGACCAACTTTTAAAAAACAAGCCATTGAAATGAACCACAGAACTGAGTCACTTCTGACTTAGTGAATTTTGGATAACATATCTGTTGATTCTCAGACCTTGACAGTATTAGTAGTACTTTTTCACCAGCTTCTACATTTAAAGTTACAGTCTTCTGCAAGAACACAATTCCCACTCACACTTAGCTTTCTAATAACTTTCTACTTAAGTAAGTTAACAAACACATAACTAACTTCATCCATCTATCTTGCAATGTTCTGTTAGGCAACTGCCTCTTTTGAACACTTATTCTGTATATTAAAGAAAGCTACACAAATGTGTATACTTTTCTCTAAACTTCCATTTCTTCTGTCCTTCTCATTTTAAACTTACTATAAGCCATGTAGTCCTCAATTCTAAAGAACTCATAGCTAAGTAATAAGATTTTCAAAATATATGAAATTGATAATATTATTGTCATTTCTCATTTTCCCTTTACTTAGACTTTTTTTTTTCAAGCAAAAAAAAAAAAGTCAGCAAAACAATCAACTATTAAAACAGCAAAATATCAACATACTGCATGTCACTGAAACATTCCTTTCACCTTGTGTCTGGTATATTAAGGAGTACTGACTCCGGAAAGAAGCTTATACTGAGAAATAACACCCAGGAAAACGATCTAAAAGTACACTACCAGCTTTGACAGACAGAATAATACTCTGTGATGTATTCCTGACTGTCAGAAGCAAAGTTACCTCTTTAAATATTGAAAATTAGGTCTATTATTTTTTATTTTTGCAATTCATTTTCAGATTTGTAATTGAGCACCCTCAAAGCAATAAGCTGTATGGATCGACAAGCACAGAGACATTTCATTCTCTTGGGGAACAACAAATCTACACTAGAGTATGCAGACAAATTTCCAGACTCCTTGTTATCCAGGCCTCAGGGGTTAACTCTATTTTCTCCTCAACCTTGAAATCAATCAGTCATTTCTGATTGAGAGGTGGTGATGCTAGATTTTGAGTTACAGCCAGCCTTCCTGAGCAGGCACAGACCAGTGCATGAGACCATCTGGAAAGTGATAATGAGTCTGAAGATGGCAGTACAATAGCCTCATCTTCTTCCTGCCACTGTGCAACAACTTCACCTTTGCTAGTTACTGACAGATTTTTTTCCAAGCAAGGTATTTCTCCAGCTCTACAAAGCCATTTAATGAGTTTTGAAAGTTGATAATAGAAATAATTGTAACGTATACTGCTCCAAAACTGGCAGACAAAACACCTACGAGCCTTGTAATCCTATACTTTTTCCAGAAAATAAAAAGATATATAAGAGCTTGCAGGCTGTTCACTTGTGCACAGCTATCATCTTCCTTTTAACATAATAATGGTTGTGTATCCCCATAATTAAAGATAATTACAGACCATAAAATTTGTACAGTGATTAACCAAAAACAAGTTGAAGCTCTGTGTTGCCAAGACAAAGACGTCCATTGAAGTTTATATTCCTTGAACAAATGCCTCTCTCTCTGATTTTTCCTCCATTTTAATATTGTTGCCTTCTTCATTACAGTACTACGACTCCAAAAGAGGCAAAAATCCCTGATTTTGAAATAGGCATGTTATCTCTCATCCATTATTTTTCATGTTATCTCTCATCCATTACTTTATCTCTATCTAATACTGAAGGGATATTAGAATATTTTACAAGGACAGCCTAACCAGAGAGGCACATTTCTCCCTAAGTCCTAGTGTTAGTGTTTGATTTGTGTCCTAGAATAATAAGTGCTATAATCCTTACAGATCTACTCTCAACTAATGTAATTGCAGATACTCTCATTATTCAATTTATATATTTTAATCCCCTTCTGAATGCCTGTCTTCCATAATTTCTTGTAATTACACAGATTATTCAGGTTAGCTGTGCACAAAATATAATAGTATTTCTCTCTTACTGTTATTTTCTCCATTCAATTTAACATTTATTACTAACATTGCAAATATACTTCTTTTGATACATTAGCTTCTGGAGAGAGATATTTCAGATATATTTGGGGAAGAAAATAGACATCCTAACAATGCTTTCCGTATAATGACATGGACACTTCCAAACTGCCTTACTGTTTAACAAGTAAGAACTCTGACTACCTGCAGAAATGACATAAAATATAATTTACACTTGCAATGAGATAAAATAATTCAAGAGACTAAAAGAAATGCAAGGGAGAAGTTTCAGAAAGTAACAGATGATGTAAGCACACAAATTATATTGGCACTCTAATTTCTGAGTAAATTGTGAATGAAATGCAATGAAAATTTATAATCCTTTTTAATTTCTTAAGGTCACTGATTTCATAAACTTGAATTGAAAGATAAAAATTAAATGTTATGAAAAGAGGTTCAAATATTAACAGCTACCTCACCTTCCATTTGTACTGCAGATACATGGAGATATGGTTGTTTCATTTTGGCAGGAAGAACTAGGAATTTCTAATTTTCTCAAGAGCTGTTTGGCCTGAATTCAGAGAGTATTTTTAGATGCACTGTCATCATGGAGCTGCTTTGTTTATATTTTAGTTTCCAGCCCTTTGTGAAGAATGCCTTGGAACGTTGCTTCAGCTGAAAAACTGCGAAATGTCTGATTTTCTGTGAGCACGATATACACATTATTTTGTGATGTTTTATTTATTTATTTATTTTTGTAAATGTTTGTCAAACAACACTCAGCAGTTCCTATTTTGCACTCAAACTACTTGTGGGTTTCTATTTATGTATGTTTGGCTCATTGCACCACGTTCCCATTCAATTAATAAAAACATTCTGGTTTCAGTTCAGGAATTATTCATTAAAATCTTATGATTATTTTGTTGCAACAGAATTGTTTCTCACTTTTGCAATGGTGTTTTTTTGAAGGGGTCAGAAATACCACTGAAACAAATTAACAAGCAGCATTTGGAAGGATTAACTTTTGGTGCTACACTGCACACTGCAAAGCAAACAAATGAATAAATAGAATTTTGTTAGATTAAGTTATTCCATGAGAAATATTTTCAATAACTTTTTCACTTTGTTCTGCTGAAGAAAGGAAGAGAAAATGTTAAGCTTATGCTGAAATGGAACAAGTATGTCATTTTCCCTTTTTTCAAGATGAAGGATGGAAAGGGTCACTCATTTCACATTGTCATCTCTTGAAATTCTAAAAAATAAAAACAAATGCAGCTGCAATCCAAGAAGCATAAGCGGTCATCCAAGAAACTGACAGTCTCTTTGGGGAATGAAAAATGATTGTCAGCATGAGAGACAGTGGGTGAAGAGATAAATCCCTTGCTGTTCTTAGTTTGCCTGTCATTATTTACTTGTAAGGTCTGACTAGTCTGGGGAGATGTCAAGGGAGCAGCTGTCAGGTTGAAGGCATTAGGACCGGGAAAACAATGCTAAATTCTATTACAATCATGATTGATCATAACTCGTACCATGCAATCAGAAAATTAAAAACATAGTCAATGCAAAAAAGAAGCAGTCAAGTTCTCAGAATTAAAATCTTAGCATGTTGTATAAACAAACTACCTAATTTTGTCTAAAATGAAGTCTCACTGGAAAATAACCATTTGTGAAATCTCAGCTATCTTTGAAGAAATCACATTTCTAAGAAATTTTAAGAGACAAAGAAGAGGAAAAGAATTTGCTGAAATGTGAATATCAAGCCTTTGCACTTCACTACAATTCTTCATTTTGAAGTATCTAATAAATAATCTGTAAATTTTGCTTTAATAATCTTCATTTTTGAAGTTGAATGAAGTGAAGGATGATGAGGGCAATACAGATCAAACAGTCACTAATGAAATTCACTAGTGAGCTGAGAATGCATTATGCTTTTTTACTTCACAGTCTTAGAGGGAACTAAGCCTTCTGCTCAGAAATTATGCCTGAACTGATCAGCCAGCGATGTCTCTTCCTTGAGAATAGAGCTGAATTCAGTGTATCAATGTATTTGATTTCTGCAATCAGAAGTGGACCAAGTGCTCATGTATTTATTCATTTTAGCTCAGGCCTTCATTATCTGGGATTTTAAACTGATTGCTAATTCAAATAATGGATAGATCCAACATTTTTTTAATTCTAAGACTAAACACGATTACCTACTTACAATTTGACATAACATAAATTTGGTATTTGCAATACAAAAAATATATGCAGGCATTTTAGAAAATAAATCCTTTGAAGCCATGATATAGTTGCTGAACATTGTCTCTGTTTTCAGCACAATAAGCTTGAATTGTTTATGTTCTATAACTTTTCTATTTAAGTACAAGATTATTCATTTTCAAATATCAGAATTACCTTTCATTACATTATCAGAAAGTGAACTTTTCAAAAATAAACTAGGAAGAAATTCTTTTCTGTGGGGGTGGTGAGACTCTGGAATAGTTGTCCGGAGAGGTTGTGGATGTCCCCTCTGTGGAAACATTTAAGGCCAGGCTGGATGGGGCTTTGAGCAACCTGGTCACAGGGAGGTGTCCGTGCCTATAGCAAGGGTACTGGTATTTCACTGCTTATAAATGCATTTACTCCTCTATAGAAAGAAGTATACTTCCCTCTTTCTATTTCTTGTCTCAAACCATTTTATGCCTGCTATATTGCCAGAATGTCAGGCAACTTCTCACTTTTAAAATTCTTCCTGTGGTGTAGCTTTGTTTATACACTGCAAAGTTTGTTGTACATATGCATAGATAACAGACTGCATATTAAGATAATTTATTAACAAATTGCTGTTACATATTTTAAACGTAGCTCGTTATTACCAGAACCATTCTGAGCTTTCAAGATTTCATTGAAACAAGCCTGTAACGATCTTTTTTAGCTTGTTTCCTCCAGACGTTATATCTGAAAGCACAAACAGAAATGTTGCACTGCTACTTTGACTATTCAACAAACATCCCTCAACTACAAAAATATGCAGCCTATGAGATACAATCCATTCTCTTCTGTTTAACAGAAAGGAACAGGTATAAATATTGAACAGTTTATGCTATTAATGGTAAAACAATATTAGTTCTACTTATCTCTTGCCAATGGTTCTTAGAGGGGTTTTAAAGCTTTTTGTTTGTTTTTGTTTTTCTTTGCTTTTTTTTTTCTTTAATAACAACTTATCTGAAACAGAATAACTTTTGCTTACAAGAACTAAACAAGGAAAAGAAGTATTTGATGTTCAGGCAGTATGTGCCTGAGCATGACACAAACAGCTACCAGTGACTCTAAACCATTTTCTAACTTCTCTATCAGATTAAGATTAGTAGCCTAAACAGGGTAAGAATGCAAAAAATCAGGTAAATGCATCAGGATAAATTTAATAAAAAGCCCCAAACTGACAAATGATCTAAGAAAATTCAGTTGAATCTTTCCAGGTTTTGCAATTGATTAGAGAATATCATGAAACTTAGTCTGCTTTTGTTGATGCTATACTTTGCATTTCAGGTTTCTTTCTCCTTGACATAATTATAAAATCAACATCATTTGTTGAAATATTTGTCTCACAAAAAAAAATGGTTGTTCTGATTTGCTCAGAAACTGCAGAGCAGAAGAAAACTCCTCAGAAGAGAGAAATTGAGTTTTACAGTTTCTCCCAACAACAGAAGACAAGCTTAGTATCTCTCCTGTGAAAAATCAGGCTCCTGTTCTATAGCCTCTGTCTAAGAAATAAAAGTTCTTTTTCTAAAAGGAAGGCTCTGGAGCCCAGCTTACTGGGAAAGAAATACAACTGCTGGTTTTTCCTTCTGTTTTCTCTAGAACAAATTATATATTCCTATGTTAAGTTGTCATGGTTTTATGATTTTCAGTAATTGGTATTCCACATCATAACATCATGTAGTGTATGTACCTGGTTCTCAGAAGAGAAGGACTACTACATTCTCCAGGGTACTTTGCTCCTCTGTTACCATTTCCGGCCAGAGGGAAAAGATAAAAACTTGCAGATCACAAGACCTTGTCCCTTTTCTTTCTGCCTGTTTCTCGTCCTGGCAGCACCTTGCTCCCCAGCCATCTTATCATTGGTAGTAGAGTAAGGCCTACCTTGAGTTTTGGACATTCTCTCTTGTTGTATTGGATTTATCAGCTTAAATTGTAATTATACTGTATTATAGTGTGTTGTTTTGCATTCTGATATCTTATTTAGTAAGTTTGTTTCTCCTCAGATTGTTGCCGCTGTTCTTTGCTCTCAGGCCTATCTCCCTACCCTTTTTTTCCTTTTCCCGGGGCGTGGGTCCATGGGTCCCCCATCCCGTTCGTCACAGAACCGGGCCAAACGCCCATAAACCGCTGAAATAAGTAAAAATTACACAATCAATTAAAAATGTATCTTTCTTCCTATACTGTTTTAAAGCAAATGTTTAGGGCTGTTAAAACAGCTACACTGTCAGAAGAAGTGATTACATTGATGGGATGGCATTGTCTACATAAAGGCAGGGGTTCAACTACAGAATTCCTCCTGGCCTTAAACTACCACATGGCTGTATAACAGAGGGGCTTCCTATGAGCTGATCAATTCACATTTAACCTCAACAAATGGCAAACATTTCAGGGAGATGTACCCTCCTTTTGAACACGTGTTCAAAAAGAATATGTGATTTTGTTTCTTAGGTTTTTTAATAATTATTATGTATGAAGTAAATATCTCCTGTGCTTTGGCAATCATAGGCATGTGAATGAATGCACAGAACCAAAGGACAAAAGAAAAATCTTTTATCATCAATGTCGTAAGAAGCATAAATTCTATTTTGTTTAGATAAAGTAAATTGATAGCGATTTGTAAAAAAAAAATCCGTTAAGTATTATGCAAACCAAGAACATAGAGAAAATGTCAATAAAGTTAAGGAGTTAACATTCTGTAAAGCACGTGTGATTCATTCTGTAAATCTTAAACACTTTTCAGGAATGTGTTTTTCTTAATGAGGGTAAAATATCACGCTTCTAATCATCAATTACTCTGTTCAAAGAGAGCAAAAGATAACAAGACCTTTCAAGAAGTGAAATTGCAACTAATACCATGAATGAGGAGTAACGGAGGTGAATATAAATAGCTTCATTTCTGGCTAGTTGTCAATACGTCGCCATCAGCAGTACATCAAGGAGAACTTTATCCTTCTGAGTGGTAAACTACCACGTAATTTCACTGGATGGACTTTTTCAGTCCATTTTATGTTTATGAGCCTTCTTGTTATACATGGCAAAAATAGAGACTTCTGCATTTTGTTGGTCATTCAGATCTGTTTATGAAAATGAAATAGAATAGGAAAAAAACTCATACTGAGAAAAGCATGAAAGAATTTCTACGAAATGAAGGAATGACAGAGAAATTGAGCCAGTACGGTACCAAAGCTATTTTGTATTGTTCATTAAAGTGCTCTGGGACTTTCAAAGACAAAAACAACAGGAAAATAGAAGGCATAATGAAAGGACTAGAAAAACATCATTCTAGCTTAACTAGAATGAGTGTTTCTATATCTGTTCTCTCTTTTTTTGCTGCTGATTCACAACATGTATTGACGAATAACAAACAAACATTTGCTCTGTCCTGGCAGAAAGGGAATAGAGAGTGCAGGAAGTCAGAGCTTGCTGCTCATATTTCTGATCCCTTTTCACCTTCTGTGGTTGAATGATTCTATGGAATTTTGAAAGTGGATCCAAATGATACAAATATAGTTAATGGAAAATGAGCAATGGTTTTCTTTTACATTTTCTATTGAGGGGATATCAATTAAATTGTATATACCATTTTTACCACCATTTTTACCAATCCTTTTTACTAGGATATTGTCATTAAAAGACATTTACTGTAACTGGAGCATGAAACATGGGCATTTATCCAAGCTAACAGTTAATGACAGAAATAGAGAAAGAGCTCATACTCTAAACTGAGTATTTTTTAATGGAGATACAGAGACTATGAAGATTGTTTGAAATCCAGTCTTTCAATTAGTGACAGCTTTTGTCCACTACGACTCTGAAATAGGACAGTTACTGTAGAAGGAATCAAAAGATCCTCAAAAAGATTTCTTCAAGACCCAATTTTCTGAGGTTAGCTGAAATGTTTTACCATGTTTTTCCAAACTAAACCTCTTCAAATTCACAGAAACATGGTAATTTTCATAAAACACTTTTTTTTTTTTTTTTTTAAGATCTTGAATACATCTGAAAGTGAGAAAAAAAAAAAGAGAAGTATGTAAGAATATCTGAATAACTGCTGGCTAGGATCAATTCTGTGTTAAGATTTCTGCTTCCAACAATTCAGAATAAGGAACTTAATATTCTGCGTCTCTAATAGTGTCGTACATAATTTTGGTTTTGATAGGCTATGCTTTATTACTTTTACTTAATTCAGTTCACATACACAAAAGCAGGCCCCTAATGACTATTTCCCATGATGTAAAAATGTTTTCTCTCAGTATTTGTTCACTCAAAGCTCACAAGTTAATTGAAAATGTTGCCATGGATCAGTACAGAAAGCACTACTGAGGTACTCTAGGCTCTGACATGGAGGTTTCCAAGAATTACATGTTTAATGCCTTGAGACTGCCTGTGGCAGCTCCTTCCTTCTCTTGTTGAGATCATTTTGACTATATTTGCAGGCTGAGAATAATCCATCATCAGGATCACAGGGTGCAACAGCCGAAAGGTCTAAAGCTACACTGCTGGCCTGATTCATCTCAGACATCTTTAGGGTGACAACAGCTATATTCTTCTTCATGTTAGGTAGCACTCTCAGCTTATTCTTGTAACAGGTCCAACCATGACTTCATAGCCACAGCATAAATTTAAGTGTTTAAAACAATTTATAGCACTTACTCTGTTGTGCTACTGAACATCTCATGAAATTTTAGGCATTTCCTATTTCAATGCACATCTGTCTTTCTCTGTGTATTTTCACAGCATATTTATGGGAATAAATGCAAGAAAATAAGCTCCAGAAATCTATGCTTTATTTATCAAACATCTACCTGATACATTAGCTAACTGTTTGCGATTTACCATGTATCTTTAACTTTCAGTAATGAATGCACTTCACTAGAATTTTTTCTTAATTTTCCAAATGAAGTTTTAAGCAGATCCTATGAGATGTATGAGATAAGAGGAAAAAGCTCTTCTTTTCCTCTCATAATATTCTCGTTACAGTGGGAGTCAATGTAAGGAAAGTACATGGCTTCTTCAGATAGAAGTATATACACCATGCCTAAAAGAAACGTTTTATCACGTTACAGGACATGCTAAATTAAAAAATTAGGAGCAAATGTATGCATACATCCAGATACAGACCACCAGTACTGAACATAAAGAGAGAAATGGTTTTTATTCCAAGCAGTATCCAGAGGGATACAAAAGCACAAAATCTGATGGTTAGACTAAATGATCTGATAATTGGACTAGATGATCTTAGAGGTCTTTTCCAACCTTAATGATTCTATGATTCTATGAAAATAGAACTTAGCAGAATATAGGAGTGTCAATCAGAAAGAGAGGGAGAATATTATTAAATTAATATTTCATAACCCCAAACAGATTTAGAATTCAGTTTAGTGAAGAAAAAAATAAGCTTAATTTTATTTTAGCCAAAGAGCATTATACATGCTTAATTACTTGTTCCTTACATTTCAAGTATTTCCATTTACTGAATTGATGGTTATCTAACAATACTGACAATGAATACTAGAACTGAAGGGATATATTTTCTCTATGAAAACTATATTTAGATCCAATTCAACACCACACCTTTGAGGGAAGCAGATCTGCTAGAAAAATAATTGCGCTCAATAAATGCCAAACTACTCTATTGTATGAAGCTCATATTGTTTTTCAGAATGTTTATGAGGAAAAGATTTGGAATAGTTACTGGGGTCACAACACATGCAGAAATTAGGCTGGGAATTATTCTGAAGCATAATGCTTATTTTTAGAGACGAAAACTATGGCTGAAACTCTTGGCATCTATTCCTCACAGCATAGATAAAACTTTGAGATACCACCTCTGCACCTTAGCTTGAACCATACAAACAATAGGATATACCTCATGAGTCTGTATATATGTATTTATTAATTTAAATGAAGTAATTTGGAACATTCACCAAGCAGCAGAATTGTGGCAGACTGATGCTTCAGCAAACACAAATACCATCAGGCTACCAACAAAATAACAACAGTAGCAGTAGCAAAGCTCTCAGACAACAGCTGTTTTTATATCAGTACCTTAAAACCAAGGAATTTCAAACACTGCTTGCTGGTACTGGTGGAAAGTGTAACTCTCTTATGCATCTTTGTCGTATGGCATTCAGCTCCTATAATACTTTCTGTCACAATTTTCCTCCAAAACAAGATCACTTTTATCAAGCACACATTATCCTGGCATATGCTTCCTCTCCTAAAAAGCTGCAGTCTCTCAGGATAGCACCCCATGCCCAGATGCATAGAAAGGTGCCACTACCTACATGGGGCTGGGCCACAGTTGCAGCCCTGTGCCTCCTGCCAAGCCATGGCCAGTGCAAATATGGAAAGAAAAGAAAAAAAGGAAAAAAAAAAAAAAAGAGCAGCAGCAGCGAGCTCTCCAGCACAGCAGTCTGCATCTGCAAGCAAGCAGGAAATTTCTGTTCAAGAGAAGAAGAGTCCATCATAAATATAACAAAAGCATAGGATTTTATTAGTTTTCAGTCACTCATAAGGGCTCTTAATTCTTCAAACCGAGAGATGAGAGTATCATATGACAAAAACAATCCACGGTTAAATATTCTTTGAAGCTCTTCTGAAAAAGCAAGAAGACTCTAACAAGGGAGAGCTCAAATACAGGCCTGTTGTTCTGGTATTTTAATGAGAAGTCATGAAGAGCAAGTTGACCATGTGTTTTCAGTTTTCTTTCCCAGGACGTTAAAAGATTTCTGCATATATATCAATGCTTTAAGGATATTATGAAAAATCTTGGCATTTGCCAGCATTTAGGCTATAACTTCAGACATTTTAGCTAATTGATCAATATCAATCATCCTGCATCCACCAGAAACATTGTAAATTTACAACTGGTGATGCACAGGATATATTCCTAGTTTTGCTTCAAAGTGACCTTCAAACTGGTGACAAAACATATTTCATAGTAACCACACTGTCAGACATCTGCAGTCTGAAAACTGAGAGCATACAAATGAGTCAATAGACCTTTTAGTTTGCGAATAGTTTGCATTTAGTGTTTGATAGATTATATACATAACACACAATGTGCTACAAGGTTGCTGAGGATAGAAGCATTTAAAGACTGTAAATAATTTTTAATTAATAGCATTAAAATTACTGTAAGCATTAAAATTATTGTAATTTAAACATGTACATAAATATTGCTGCATCTACAGCTGTTTAGTATGCATGTAGGATTATGATAAATCAAACTAAACGTGGTCTTGGTGTAATTTAATCAAATACTGGCTTTAATTTCTCTTGCTGCTCTGGATATGTATAAGATCTTTAGATATCTAATAATATTAGCTATACGCTGTTTGGAACAATATGAGTGCCTGAAATTTGTCAAATAGTTTTCTTACAAACCAAGAACATAAATAAGACACAAGACACATTCAGGTAACTGATAATTTGGGAAATATGGATAGTTTTTGTTTTGTTTTGTTTTTTAATTGCTATTATTCTTTTTATTTTGCTTTTTCAAGAAACTACAAGTGTACCACTAACTTAAATATAAATTTACCATTATCTAAATGCTTTTTCCATATCCATATAACCAGATTGGATCACAGTATAAAAGCACTGGAGTTGTGCTGACATTACTTTTTCCGTATCAAGTTTAAAAGAATCCACCTTCAATGGTGGATGGAGAAGAACAACCTGAAAAAATTGTAAATTCCCTCAAGAGCCTGCTGAAAATGTATTTTTATATGACCTGCATCAAGCCTTGAGAAAACAAATTGCATTATCTTTCTACAAGAACAATACTGGTAGAATACCTCCAAAAGCTTCAACTATTACCACTGACAAATGCATGCTGCCAGAACAGAACTTGCTTACAAAATTAGAGCATGAGATTAAGTGAGCCAAGAAGCAAACCAACCAGATCTTTAGAGTTACACTTCAAGAAAGTGAAAAAAATTTGAAAAAGAAACAGAAAAAAATGATTGAAACAACCCAAAGATGATGACTCATGGCATTATGGGTGCTGCTCTGGGTGACAGAGTACAACACTGACAAAACACAAGACTGGCAAGACTAGATCCATTTTAAACTAGCTCTGCATAATTAGAAGTGTCACTCACTTGAAGTAATTACCATGCCATAATAAAACACCATTGTGTTGTTCTTTTTTCATGGTGTATACCTTGAAATACAAAAGATAAAGTATCTTACAATATTAATTCACAAACTGCATACAAGTTGCCATAATAAATTATACTACAGGCAAAACTGGGAAAGCAAAGTAAAGGGGATTTCTTACTGAATTAATTGGTATAAATCTGCCTGTCAAAAAAGTTTGCTTTTCACAAACAATGGGATTTCCTATTTAACTTTTAAGTACCTAAATTAAGACACTTAAGCCTGAGAAGTCACTGTAGAGTCTCCTTACAACATGGAAAAAAAAAAAGTACTTCAATCTCACAATTTATCATACCTACCTAAAGAAACTCATGTAAGAATCACCTACAGAAGTTAGCTTCTGTCTTCACATACAGAAGGATCCTACACAGTCAGATGGCTACAGATATCTAAATTAACTAAGGTGAAACTAAACCTAAATGGATTAGAAAGTATTAGTCCTGATTAAACTTTTACATCATAATAATTACCCAGAGTATCTGCAAGGGTCTAACTGGTGAACTCAAACAGTGAACCAAGGAAAGGGAGAAGATCACATCCCAGTTATTTGCAGTTGACTACATAAATTGCATACTCTTTCATCAAGTCCTAACCAAGCTCTAAAGAAAACTATTGTCATGACTGGGAAAGAAAGTGAAGTTATTCATTTAGCACACTCCATGGGCCAATTTCAGAGAAACATTTGCAGTTTTGTTGGAAGAAAAATAAATTAAACATGTTTTACGTAACAGTATAGTTGTGGAAAGCAGCAAAAATTTTTATCTTTGCATGAAATTAAGATTATGTTTGAAGCCACAAAATATGTGAATAGGCTTTCTTCAGAAAAGACATCAGGGCCAATAGGCAGTAAAGACCTTACAGCTCCTGCCACAGCCACCCCTGCTGAAGAGTCCAAGAAGTCTCATAGTTACAGCACTGTGAAACAAAATCAAACCATTAACAGTGCCAACCAGGCTGAAAACTTCTTGAGACAATTTCCTTAAGGAATACTCTTGATAAAAATAGCAACTCCTTCTGAAAAATGAATGTTTTTTTCTCTCAAATACTCCACAGATAACTTCATCACATAGATGATTGGAATCTGTATAATTTTTGGGGAGAAAAATCCATGTTTACCTTGATTTACTTTAAATGAAGAAAAAAAATCTGAGGTCTCTCTTCAATCTCATCATATGATGCTATTTCCTTTGACATTTTTATAAGCTTCTTGGAATCCACTGACAGCAATAGATTTGGACAGTATTCTGTGGCTATTTTAATTCTAGTGACATTTTAGTGGTTGTACATTATGTTGCTGAATTGATTCGAATTTAGAATTATACAGATATAGTTGATAAGAACATTAATCAAAGCAGGTTCCACAGAACCTGTGATAGTATCAAAACTAGGAATAAAAAATCTAGAATAACACAGCGAAAAGGAAATAAAGCAGACATTTATTGAACATAAGGTGACTTAATGGTTTGTGATAGGGTTGGAATGTACGTGTCCAAATAACGACGCAAGTTCAGGATAATAATTTTTGATCTCTGCATAAAACGATTTGTCAGAATCCATTCATCCTTTGTAAGGGTCTTAGGAAGCCTGCAAAACCTTATACTAACACTTTGTAGGCATGCTTCATGCATTAACATCTTCTGCGTTAGATCACAAGTATGATAGGGCTATATCTAGGAGACACTAAATGCAGAGGAGCCACTGTCTCTGAACCCAGCCTGTGATCCTCAATGAAACAAGAACTGTGCTGAAATTTCCAGACTACGGAGCAATGAACCTCTGACAATGATTCAACAAAATCATCAGATTTTCTCTGATGAGGGGTGAAGTTAAAATGGGATCTTTGGTCGCTAAAAATTGTCACAGCCAGACTAGAAGCAAAAGAAACTAATACTGCTAAATTGGCAGTAATTTCTCAACATCATTAACAATAGAAGCTTAGCTCTCTTGTTCTATCAGTAAGCTAGCCAGAGAGACAAAAAAAGATATTCATAGGAGCTGACAAAAAGCCCCCCAATGTACTAAGACCAGTGTCTATCACAAAGACTAACAAGAAGCTTTATAGCTTCAGTTCAGCTGAGATTATATTCATACTGACCTATGTGAAAGTTCTCTCATGCAGAATAAGCACAGGTGTGTTTACCTGGGGACACACCAGAAATTTCTCAAGTTCAGATCATAGTTGAAACTGATGGAACATCCAAGATTTAAAATGACCTAAGACACCACCTCTTTTGCTCCAAAGAGAGACATTTACCTTAGTACTTAAACCCTACCTATTAATCAGTAGTACCCCTATGCTTTAGAATATTTATTAGGTCTTCAAAACAATGTTCTTATCGCATGACCCACAGTTACCTCACAAGTCTGCTTAAATAATAAGAAAATTTTCTTTCATAGCAATAGATTTGGATCAAAACCAAAAGTATAACATTGTGCACATTTACAAGTATGCATTCATACAGTAGTTGCAAAGGAACATATAATTATATCCATAAAATGCATGTCTGAAATTGTGAGGATTCAAAAGCATTTTTATTTCAAATTAGTTTTTAAAGAGTATGATTTGCCTAACATGTTATTAGGACCTCTTCAGATGAAAGAAGAAAAATGGATTAATAACAAAGAGCTGACTGATTGAAACCTAATTTCTGTTATCGCAGCTAAATGACTTTCGCGTGCAAGCTGAAGCTGTGTCTTTTGTGATACACAGTCCCCTAACATACTGTCACTAATTTCTGTGCTCTTACTAAAAGCCATTTTTGATTGAATTGAAAATAACTGTTCCTCATGTAACTATGCAATATAAAATGTTTTCAGTTAAGTCAATTCTCAAACAAGAAAAATAATCACTCCCAAGCAGTGTTTTCAGCTGAAGAATAATACCCATGTAAAACACCTTTAAAATTAACGTATACTTAATTATTAGCACTGCTCATATGAAACTTTTGTGCAAAATGCAAAACAATTCCTAACATAAAATTTCTATTACATGAAATAATTCCATGTAAATTTCATGAATATTTTGTAAAAGTACTCAATTCTCTGATTCAGGAAGTAATTTAGAAAATGAAAGACATTACGCAGACAAAACAAGTGGACTGTTGTGATGAAAAACTGAGGACAACATTTTAGTTTCAACCAATTCACATTTTCTGACTAGAAAAAATATTTGAATAATTTAAATCAGTTGTCTTTCTCATCAGCATCACTCTTGTTACTAGAATACCTTCAATAGCTGAATGCACAGAAAATCAAGCACCTGCTGCATGTGTTTAGTTACCTTGTTAGGTGCTATCATGAGGCACTTTCAAAAAGACTAGCAAAGACTAGAAGAAAACATCTAGAAAACAGTGAGGAATTAAAACTAACAAAATTATGAGGACAGGAATAGCAGGAAATGTAAATGACGGTGCATCACATAAGGAAAGCTGAAGTTTCTTGCTCAGCTACAGCCAATAGCTGCACAGTCATACTAGGCCAAGTGCACTCCAACTTTTCTTTTTCCTGGAAAATCCATTTAATTTTTCTTTCAAATTAATCTCTTCTATCACAAATGCTAACAAAAACATTAAGTAAAAGAAGCCACCTTCACAATGAGGTGATGAGATTTATTTTATTTCCCTAACGATGAAACATTTGATCTTAAACCATATAATTAAGACACTGAATGTATTTATGAACAACAAAAACTAGCATAGATGTTGGTAACAGATGCCCTGTGACTTTAGTTCTCCCCTAGTCTAATCCTACAGGTACCTACAAATACAATTGCCAACTTCTTAGCTAAAATGATAATTTTGAAACACATTCTCAAGACCTCCAAGTTTTTGACAACTTTTACATCTTCTCATTACTAGTATTACCAGAAAATACAGACATGCTTCAGTTCTCATTCCATAGTTTATAGATTCCGGTTTGAGATCTAAACCCCAGAGTTTTTACCCTACATTACACTTGGTCAGACTGAAACCATTCCTTCTCTCAGTTGATAAAAAAGACCATCTTTTATTAAGTAATTATTCACAACAGTTAGAAAAGATTACATAAACAAAAGCAAGCTGTCTGGCTGTGTAGCAAACCTCACATTTAGGCTCTTGGTAGTCATTTTATACAACACACGAGCTCAGTCAACTGATACCTCTCTACTCTTGCCAAAATTCTGAGGAAAGCTGCAGTCCAGGAATCAATGACCAAAATCCTGCCTTTGCATGACTACATAGTGATTTCAATGATAGATCCACATACAGTCCTCATGTACTGGAGACAATAAAACCATCCCCACAAATGTTTGTGAGCACAGGAGACTGAAACTAAACCATAAACAAAGTTGAATCAATTAGCCTTTCAGAAGTCAAATAAGAGAGGATACAGTCATATTACTTTATCTGTTGCTAGGATAAAAAAAAAAATTAAGAACCTCTTTGTTAAAATTGAATCATAATCACTAAATTGAACGTGAACATGTCATCAGTGTAATAGTAAATGTATTACACTTACATGGTATTCACAGCACCCAGGGGAACATCGGTTCGCTAGCTTTCCAATTCAATAAATAATGATGATTTCTTGCAAAAAAGAAATTCATTTCTGGAAAGACAAAACACACACACACACACACACAAAAAAAAAAAAAAAACAAAAACAAGAGGTTAAATGATCTGCAGTTTTCCCAGTAGTCATGTGCTGTCAAGTAATATCATACGAAAACAAAATCTCAACTGGGGAATTATAAGTACATGTTACAATTTCATTTTACAAACTACACAAATCTTTATTTGTGAATGTGAACACATTATTAACATTTTATGAGAGTCAAGAATACATTTCATATATAGCTAAAAAGTTACTTGAGCTGCAGGGAGATTTTTTTTATTATTTCTGTTGGTTTTATTTCTGTTCTGCCAAAAACAGTTCAAGCTTTTCAAGAACCACACATTCATTTTCAAATGAAGAGATCTTTCACAAGTACTATAAAAGAAAGTGAAGTATTGGCATCTTGGTTGGATTAAAAAAAAAAATCTTACCAAAATGAAAAGTCCTTGAGTATTAATAGCAAAAGACTTTGAAAGATATCCCATAGATTATATTCCAGAATATCTCCCGTAATTCCTTTTCACTATTTATCAATGAGCATACATGAAAAAAAGAAACAGTCTGTGAAATAAACTAAGAATGACATTATTTTAACTGTGGAGTAGACTCCAAAGAAAATGAAGAATCTTCACAGTAGTTCACAGAATCACAGAATTGTAGGATTTGGAAGGGACCTCTAGATATCATTGAGTCCAACCCCCTGCCAAAGGAGGCTTCCTAGAGGGATGCAGGTATGCACAGGTAGATGTCCAGGGGGATCTTGAACGTCTCCAGAGAAGGAGACTCCACAACCTCGCTGGGCAGCCTGTTCCAATGCTCTGTCACCCTCACTGTGAAGAAGTTCTTATGTACATTTGTGTGGAACCTCCTATGCGTCAGTTTGTGGCCATTTCCCCTTGTCCTATTGCCAAGTTATGATACAGTTTATGACAATCAGTCCCTTCCTACTGCTCTGATAGAAGCTTAAGTGAGCTTTACCATTTTCTCTATTAGGAAATGTGAGTGATTTAAACATTTTTGTGTCCTGTGCTTGTAAACACATATCCTCTGATTGGGATAGCTACTGAGTTTTCTTTCTTGCTATCAAAAGATATCAAAAGTCAGTTTTGCAGGATGTTCCCTGCTCTCAACAGAGAATTTAAAAAAAAAAAATTATAAAAGAGATCACGTTCCTGCAGATTCCTGAATAATTAATTTAAACCTCGTGACAATAGGCTTTCTTTTTTAATTACTCATTGTGAACCCCTGTGAGCCCATCCTCAGCCATCCTACAGAGGAAGATGTTAACTGCTGAGCATACCTGACTTAGAAGTTTTTATGAATTTTAAATCTGTCAGGTCAGAGAGAAAACACAGGCTGATCTAGAGTGAGAGAATGTGTTAGATTGTCCAGTAAGCCTGCCTCATAGCTAAAGCCTCATCAGCTAATTACAAGGAACTGAGTGGTGACATACAGATGCTCATGCAATAAATACAGGTAGCATGATCCAACTCTCCAGTTTTGTCAGCCTTCAAGGAACAGTGATTCTGACATATGGTATTTATCTAGCCATAAAGGCAGACTGGCTTTAAGCACACATTGCCAAGTTTAGCTTGGCTTACAACATTCAGTACATCAACATAGAAATGGAACAGAGTAACTTAACGAATTGGAAACACATTAAAAGTATCATCATCTTCCAGTAATTTTTCAGGTTTCAGGCATAAATCAGTAATCTGGACTTCTAACAAATCTCACAAGAGAACAAGTGTCAGGAGTTTAAAAAGGTATGAAACACAGTTATTTTTACAGGCTGGTAACAGGGTATGCACGTTATTTCTCATTGATGGTTCAGTCCTGCCAGCTACCTGGAGAACCATTTTCTCCTCTCAGAAGGTGGTCAGTGACTCTCATTTCTTAGCCAATTAAAAAAGGCTAATTTGTACATGATTGCACCTGTGTGGTGAAGACAAGAAATCAGCGTGATGACAAAGCACAAATTTGGAAGCAACGACGCATACTTGGGAAGCATATTGTAAAGCTAATTTATTACAATGGAATTAATTAACATACCTCCTATGTGAAAGAAAGTTACTAATGCTGACTGGTCTGTGTGTAAAGGAAACAGAGTGCTTGCCTAAAAGGTACAGCCTTGCGGGACTTTATCTTCCAGTTAAAAAAAAAATAAAATTATAGTGACAAATGCCTTCTCTCTGATCTTTTCTGTAATCAGATACTACAGCTCATTCTCTAGAAGCAAGTGTTAATACTGCAGAAACATCTACTGAGAGAATCAAATCCCTTGAATCAAGATTCCTTTCAGAATCTGGAAAAGCAAATTGCCTCTTCTTCCATTCATTTCATCTATAGAAATACGCATTCCCTTAAATGAGTTAAAACTTCTCCACATATAAAGTACAAAAAAAAAATAGATAGTTAATAAGTTAATAGATAGCTTGAGATAGTTCAGGAGATTCTCATTAACCCTTTGCCTATTTTGATGACTTCAATTGTTGTTCAAAAGTAATATGTGGATTCACAGTAAGAAAGAATGATATTAGAAAGCACTGCAAAATCTTCTGTAAATTTCTAAACTAGAGAACTACAGCCTTTCCTTCAAAATACATCTCCAATAAAAAAAACAATTCCAAAGAATTATTCATATGCAGTTCACTTTCCCTGACTGTCACGGAATCAAAGATAAAAATATTCTTATCTAAGAATGTGGTAGTTTGATGCAGCCTCTCAGCCTTGAATGATATGTTTATGTTTTGCTTCATTGATGTACACAAGGCCACACAGTACTAGGACTGTCACCTCACAGTACAGGCATGGTTAGGGCCTGCAGATGAGCACACAATTGCCTAGCTACTGGCATTGTCTACATATTGTCAATATGTAGTATATGGAAGAAACAATCACTAGAAAAAAATATATTAAAGAAACAAAAAAAAAAGAGAGAGAAAAAACTATAGAGACAAAAAAAAGCAATGAAATGTGAAAAAAGTGAAAATTTTGGAAAAAAACAATTTATTGACATTTAAGAAGTAATCAGAATGGAGTGCCATTGATTATAACTGTAAGAAGAGTACAAGTAATGGTTGCAGAAAATGAAACTGCAGTACAATTAAGAAATCCTTCAAAGCATTCAACCTCAAAGTTCAAACAGTGACTAAAACCACCACTACTAAAATTAAAGAGCTCGTCATGGTTTTATGATTTTTGTTATCAGTATTCCACATCAGAACATCATGTAGTGCACTGGGAGTTAAAGAGTTAATGCTCCAGTTATGTAGACCACCGGTTTTCTGGGTACCTCGTTCTCAGAAACAAGAACTACATACTCCAGAGGTCTTCTCACTGTTCTGTTTCTGTTTTCCATTCAGAGGGAAAGATAAAACTGTTCGCAAATCACGAGACATCCCCTTCTTCCTTTTCTGCTTGTCTTGGCAGTGTGCGCGTGCTCCCCAGCCATCATGCCTTCAGCATTAGAGTAAGGCCTTTGGTTTTTGGACACTCTCTCTCTCATTTTACTTGATTTATTAGCCTCAATTCCAATTGCATTGTATTATATTGTGTTATCTTGCATTCCGATATCTTATTTAGTAAATTAACTTTCCTCCTCAGATCATTGCTGCTGTTTTGTTTTCAGGCCCATCTCCCTACCTTTTTTCCCTTTTTTCCCCTTCCCCCTCTCCCCAGGAGCGGGTCCGTGAGTCCCCCCCACCCCACTAGTCACAGAACCGGGCCGAACCAGCCTGTAAACCGTTGACAGAGCTGTAACCTTATTATGCAAAACTATTTTTCTGAAGTTTCTATTAACTTTTCTGCGAGTTTGACACAACGCATTAACAGATGCACTCACAATTATAATAGTAGAGAAAGTAGTAAGAGAAGAGCACAAAGGAAGGTGAGCTAATATAAAGATAAAACCAAGTCCTAACGTTTAATCAGCGTGACACGTAATTGCTGTGATTATTTTTGTGCTGTTATTGTATTCCTCTATTTTAAATAAATATTACTCAAGGCTGCTTTAATTAATGATGTCTACACCACCAAGGGACTTCCTCAAGAAAAATAAGAGTTGACTGATAATGACCGTATTTAGCAAAACATGTAAGATTTGAGTACTGTCCATACTGCCAGAGTAACACCTCTTATTTTTCTTTTTAAATATGCTAGAAATGCAGGATTTCCAGAGAATTCAGATTACCATTTAGTACATGCACTAATTTTCTAAAAGAGAACCAAGGATCTTTAGTCAGCTTTGTGCTCGTTTTTCCGTTTCTTAGAAACTATAGGCAAAAAGTATCCATGACATTCTTATTCTATTCTACTCTTATTCTTAACATTTTCCCAATCTGTTTAAAAGGAGCAAATAAAACCAGTAACTTCTTATCCCACCCCCAACAAGCATGAGAATCACTGATCACAGCCTTCAGATGTAACAACTCAATCCAACCTGTAGGGGATTTTACCTTCACTTTTATTCCTGCTGTCAGAACTTCCATATTTTGTCAATTTTTTTTCTTTTCTTTTTTCTTTTTCTTTTCTTCATTGTACATATCCCTTCAGCAGCAGTATATTACAGCAAATGCATCTACTTTACAGTCTACTGTAACTTGCAGTCAGGTATAATTCTGACCCTTTTCCATCCCCATAAGTTCAAGCATCCAACACTAACAGCTGATAGTTCATTAGCTGCTCCAAGGCACAATGTAGTAACATATAATAAATATAACACTTATGTACATTGGTGTTAACTCATTTTCCACTTTTCTTTCTTATATTTTTTCTTTGTCATTAACTATTAAAATTCAACTTGTAATTCAATTATTATTATTTATTTTTTTTTTGGAGGGGGGGAGGGTGAGGGGAAGATCAATAGAAATAAGATTAATGAATACTTTGGCTCTTTCTATGACTTTTGTTATAAACTCAGTCACCCCTGCAAGATCTTACAGCACCTGAGGCTACTATGTTGCTTTTCTACCACTCTCCTCAGTTTTGGTGTTTTTCTGTTTGTAGGGTTTTTTTTGTTTTGTTTTGTTTTTTCCTGGGTATCATAAAGTCAACCAATAGCATAGCTATGCAAAGTAAATGAAGTTTTCTGTATAACAGTAGGAGAAACAGAGGTGACTCAAGGCCAGCCAATTATCTCACAACAAAATTTGAAATCTAAGTCTGGATTGCAAGTATTTAGTGCTAGTCAGTCCCTTTAAATTAACTTAGAGGAGCATAAAATAATGGCACAGAGGGGAACCAAACAATGTTTATAATGAGCAAAATAAAAACAAGATACAACAAGAGTGCATTGTCTGCTGAACAAAATAATGCTGAATTGTGCCTAATTTCTGCAGTGTGGGTGAAACAGAAGGGCCAATTAAGCACTTTGCTTCAGTTTCAATTTTCATCTGGAAAATAGATTAGTTTATCTGGTTCTTATACAGCATTGCTCTTACACTCAGACTGAATTATTTACCTTCAAAACATAAGCATGCCAATACAGCAGAGTGGCATGGACAACTATTCAATCAGAAGTCCTTTAGGAATTTAGAGTACAACAACTAAGAGCCAACATAGCAGTAGTATAAACAATTCAGGATAGCACTGGCTTTATTCAAACAGAAATTCCAGAAGTTATACAGCTAAGAAAAATTAACTGTAAACTTAACATTTTAGTCGATATTTCTACTGCTAAAAAGTCAAGAAATAGATGCTGTAATTAGTAAAAGTTCAGGTTTATTTTTCTTCCAGATGAGAAGTGGCATGCTGAAGTCCTTTTTCTGAGACGTTGGTTCAATACAGAGTCATTGGGGAAGAGTAGTGCCTGCAATTCAGGAATCCATCTCCCTGTTTGTTTTTTTTGTGCTTGTTTTGCAATTGCATCATAAGGAGCAGTTCATGAAGACTAAGTGAAGACTAATTTAAATAATGCCTTGAGCAGCACTTAAAGCTTCTCAGGGTGTGGTAGAGCTTGCGAGAGATGACAAATTAGTGCAAAAAAAAAAAGTGTCTGCTAGCACAGTCACAGTGTTAGGTGGTGCTGCTTTAAAGGCTTTGGAATATTTCTTTTGCAACAGTACTGGACAGACTTAGTCTTTCCTAGTACAGTCTCCTTTTCCCTTTTCTAAAACAAATACATTGAACAATACCAACTACTGACCTAACAAGATTATTTTTAGTTCAATCAATCTATTTACAGCATTTATCAACATCATGAATGACTGCAGAATCTTTTTAGAGCCCAGGACAGTGCAGCTGTATCCTGGTAAGAGCCTCAAGCCGGCACGCTGGATGTTGAGGGAATACTGTAAATAATGTAGGTTCTGGTTAATCGTTTAACCATCTTAGTCAAACACTTTACAATTCTCTTTTAAGCACTATTTACTATATTTCAAAAGTACTGAATCAAAATTCTGGAGCGAAAGAGAAACTAACACAAAAAAATTCTAGTTCATTTCTGGTGGTTTGTGTGCGTTACCGGGGAAAAAAAATGCCACAGAGAAGCAGGCCAGGGCGTTGTGAATCCCAGGTGAACCAGGAGCTATTCTAAATCAATGGACTTCAGCACGTCCTGACAAAGGACACTCAAAATGTATAGGTTAACATATGCAACATTCACTCCATTTTCCATGCCTCCCTCATGAACTTGCCGTGTTACTTCATTTTCCATTTTAACAAAGGGAGAATACAAGTTTGACAGATCAGTGATGATAAACAGCTAATGTACTTACACACAGCCCAGAAATAATAAGGTCAGAGCATAAGATTAAACAGGTTTTACATGTTTTCAGATCTGAAATTACAGCTCTGCATGTAAAGAAGCTACAGCCAGTTTTGTTGTAACATTTCCAAGGTCTCAAAAACATGGAAACAGGAGAGCCTTGTGAAAAAGTTAAGACAGAATTAAGGAAGCAATACATAAGTATTATATTGCAATTCTGCTATGGTCTCATACTTCATGCGTAAAAATGTTACTTACACCCTTTGTTTTCTTTAGAAATATTGTACATTTATATACATATATTTATAAATATTGATGATTTCTTAAAATTATGCAAATACTGCAAACCATTTCTTTTCCAGTAAGTCTTCAAACACTTACTACATTCTTAGTACAAAAATACTTGCATGAACTTACAGAGAGCAATAAAATGAAACCAGGGAAGCAGACAACTTCCCAGGCAGTACCACAGGAACTCAATGTCATTCATGCAAACTTGATGGAGCACTATTTCAAAAATAAGAAACATGGTGTCAGTTATAATAAAACCAGGAGACAAATCTTAGACACTGAGTCTCACACCCATGTGCTCTTTAGTTGTGTTATGGTGATGGTTACTACGCGATTTCTGTTAAACACAAAGATAAAACCTAGAGAATATTTTCCAAAGTTCCTGGAAGTTTCTGAGAAAGATGCTTTTGTCATGGTATTTAAAATAACATGCATAAAATTATGTATCACGTAGCCTTCATGAAAAAATCTAAGGGCAAATATTGGAATATATACTGAATTTAAAAATCGCAAACAAAACATAAAAAACTGAAATGGTACCTACTACCTTATTAAATATGCTGTTCAAAATACTGGGTTGCATTGAATAGCTGTATAAAATGCCAATACAGAAATAGAACTATGGAGATAATTGAAACAAATTGAAATTTAACAACTGTTAGGTATGAGCTCAAACATATTTGCAAATTATCTGCAGATTAACTGCTCTGAACATGAAATAAACAAGTACTTATTGGAATGTTATTATTCATAAATGATCAACTTGTTAATCAAAAGGGATTCACATTTGTTGACCTACATATTCAAGAAGAGCTTATTATTAATCTGTAATTTCACAAAACCATGCTATAATATCACTACATTTGTTACTGCATGAAATCTTGAGCAGTAAGCATATCTTGACTAATCCAGATTGACAGACAAACAAATAAAACAATGACAATGGAATAATATTTATCATTATATTTTTTACCACAGGCTTCATATTTAAAGTTTAAACAGGTTTCATATTATTGCTAAATATCTTTTTGTCACAGCAGCTGGAGAGCAACCCATATTGGAAGGCTCTTCAAAAGATTATATAAGAATTGTTTGAAAGCTGAGCAGAAGAAAGGACACAACACAAGCAAGAGGTCATCCCAAGCCCTAGATGTAGCAGGAAAGAAGGTATATAGCTGAAAGTGAAAGAAATAAAGGAGAATATGTGCAAAACTGAATGGACCCTAGAGGGTAAGACTAAACGACAACCAACACTAAAATGAAGAACTGAAAAGAACTCTGAAGGTGAACTTCAGGCTCTATAAGGCTAGAGATCAGATGGGATTTGAGACAGCAGATGTGGGGTGAATTTAGTTAAATAGTAAAGGAAGTGATTTCATTATATAATCCCTGAGAGATCTACAGGTCATAAAGAGAACTAGCTAGCATTAAATTAAACATTTTCAGAATCAGTTGAAAGGACTTATTTTTACAAGTCGCAGCTAATTTGTGGGGAAAACAAGTTGTGATTTGGTCTGAATTTCTGTCCATTCTTTTACTCATCTTTTTGCAATTCAGATTTAACCAGAAGTCTTCCCATAATTCTCTCCTGCTGCAGTAGTATGGCACAGTGGTCATTCTCATTTTAGATTATCTTGTCCGATTCATGACCTCATTCTGAATAAACATGGTCCATTCTTTCATCCTTATTATGAGCTATTAAGATGGCTGTGTGTGTGTGTGTGTGTGTGTGTGTGTGTGTATAGCTACATTTACTCAGAGGGGTTAATACAAGGGAAATAACTTCCATAGGTTCCATAGAATAATAATACACTTTAAAGTAATTTCAAACCCGTAAGTCTACCCTCTAACCATAGAAGAATAAGGTACCAAACAATAAGACTCAAGAAAAATGCCCCATGACTTCAGTGAATAACAAAAGCTGCAACAATACGCACGCATTACCCAATAGTTTCTACAAGATGTTCCTGTTATTAAATGGATCTTTAAGATCATTGAACAGAGAAAAAGGTTTTAATATAGTTGGATTTTAGAAAATCATTACTGAATAAAATCATAACTTCAAAGTGAATCAAAATTTATTTCAACAGAATTAAAAAATAATATTGAGAGGACTTTTCCGTAAAGATTTACAGTACATTGGTATAAATGAAACTAGAATTAGTCTCTTCAATAAAGATTTTACTGTCAGGGATCAAGCCAACAAATCAACTACAGTTATAGAGAACATTACATGCTTTTCCCGCCTGATTTATTTTGCACGATAAAATACCACAAACATCTGTTTTCTTTCTTAGAGAAGAATGAGTATAATGGTCAAAGATAAGTATTTCAAATTTTTCAGAAAAATTTCCATGAAAAACTCAGACTAATAATTATTACATAGTTATGGATATTTGAACGTTCTATTCGTTTGAGATTTGAGCTTTTTTAAAGGAAAACTTTTATTATGAAAAATTGCTCTCTTTGAGGACAGAGTTTCTGATCAAAATCAAACAAATATTCACCATCCCTACTAATTTAAAATTCTGTACCTGGAATGTGGGGACAAGCAACAGCAAGGTCTAGAAGTAGAAACATCCACCTTATAGATCACCTTTCTGCTAATGAGCTATTGGCTTCTCTTTTTCTTTTCCTTGCTTTCTTCAATTAAAGAATTGGAAAAAGTAAAAATACCTTTAAAATCTACAATAGAAAAAAAGCATGATTTGGTCTGAAACTGTAATTAGATAAAAAAACTAATAATATATTTCCATCAATCAACGTACAGTCTCTCAGTATCTGAGAAGAAAATAATAATGTCCAGAACTTGGAGCACCTGTCTTTTTTCCTTCCATTCACTTCTTATCTACAAAATACAAATTCATTATGGACAGAACATAGAGCAAAATCTTTTGTATTTTCCAAATCTGTATCTCCAGTTTCAATATAATATTTTGAGAAGATCTAGTTATGTTCTTTTTTTCTGTATTTATAACTATCTAAAAAGTTAATAAAGTAATTTAATTACCATCTTGTTATCTATTTGCTCTCCATGACTAATATCAATGAATCCTGATTAGCTTTTTTTGTTGTTTTTAAATATGGTTATGACAATATTTATTAACTCTGGTCTCATAATTAAGATCAATATTGGAGCAGCTTCTTCAGATGCAGAAGGCACCTGAAGTTCTATTATTAACCTATCCAACTGAGGAAGGTAGGGGTCAAAGAGAGAAAGTTTATGTCATTACAAAGGGATAATTTTCCTTCTGCTCTCATTTCCAAGGTGGCATCCATCTCAAATTGAGACTTTGAGTGGTAGAAGTGTTGGCAGACCCAGACAACTATTTCAGATCAATCTTTAGGATTTTAATTCTCCTCATGTTCAATTTTCTACTGATCTTTCAGACAGTTGAGAAAAACATTTTGACAGAGACTTTACCTTTAAAATATCTTTAATTTAAAGATAAAATTTAGAAAGAGGAAAAATTAGATAAAGATTTCAGGATTTTAAATGATGATTGAAAGGAAGAAAAACACAGATAAAGTAGTAAAATAATCTTGCTAGGTTAAAAAAAGTGAACAGGAATTATTTTATAATTGTTTTAAAATTAAAGAAATATTGATATCATAATTGTAATTATTTGTGTTGATTACTTTCTCTTTTTGAGTGAAGAAATGAACCCTAGAAATCTGTCAGTTTGACATATTGACAATTAAAGGAAAAAAGTAAATGAGAGAAACAGAGCTTTAGTCACTTCATGCCTACTGCATTCAATTCAGAAAATCTGAAAGATGAGAAAGGCCAAAAGCATATTTCTAAGAATTAATTTCATCTTTACAACAGATAGCAGATTCTCTAAAATGTTTCTTTCCTTTCTTACTGCCTCATGGGGACAGGCAGGAGAAGTGCTTGTAAAAAGAATGGCAACTGACAGGATATTAGAATTAGTGGAGTTGTGTTTTCTCTGAAATCAGGTATTGAACCAGTGCAGTTTTGCATATTGCTTTCTTACGACAGTAGTTGTTACGATGAGAGCAGCAAAGGACAGATCATGCAACCACCAACAATATAATAACTATAGCACAAGTAGTCAAATAAATGTTTTAAACACAGTACAGTTTTAAGGTTTCAGTATGTTAGTGCTTCTCTCAGTGCCAACAATGTAAGGGCATGAATGATGCATTCTTAGGAACTTAAGGCTTTTTCTTTTGTTTTGTTTTTTAGTATCAACTAATCTGAGTTCGGCAACCTACTGGAGAAAACTGTGATGCCGTAACTAAGACAAGATCAAATTCTTTGAGTAGAGGTAACCAGTTAGAAGACTGACCAAAGACTGTAGCACAAAGGCTTTAAACACACACCAGATCTCCAAAGGTGCAACGACCAGTTGGTGAATACAAGACAGTCAATGCCAACACCTTTATTTCATACCTCATTCTTCCAGTTAACCTTTTAAAAACTACCCAGCAGACTGACTTCTTTATCTCCTGCTCATTACGGAATCACAGAATTATAGGGGTTGGAAGGGACCTCTAGAGATCAAGTCCAAATCCATTGCAAAGCAGGCTCCCTACAGCAGGCTGCACAGGTAGGCGTCCAGGCAGGTCTTGAATATCTCCACAGAAGGAGACTCCACAACCTCCCTGGGCAGCCTGTTCCAGTGCTCTGTCACCCTCACTGTGAAGAAGTTCCTTTGCATATTGGTGCGGAACTTCCTATGCTTCAGTTTATGGTCATTTCCCCTTTTCCTGTCCCCACAGACTGCTGAAAAGAGGTTGGCCATGTCTCTTTTACTCCCACACTTAAGACATTTATAAACATTAATAAGATCACCTCTGAGTCTTCTTTTCTCAAGGCTGAACAGACCCAGGTCGCTCAGCTTTTCGTCATCAGGGAGATGTTCCAGGCCCTGAATCATCTTTGTTGCCCTCTGTTGGACTTTCTCCAGGAGATGCTTATCTTTTTTTGTACCAGGGAGCCCATAACTGGATACAGTACTCCAGATGAGGCCTGACCAGGGCAGAGGAGAGGGGGAGGATCACCTCCCTTGACCTGCTGGCCATGCTCCTTTTAATGCACCCCAGGATGCCATTGGCCTTCTTGGCCACCAGGGCACACTGCTGACTCATGGCCAACCTGTCATCCACCAGGACACCCATGCCCTTCTCTGCAGAGCTCCTCTCCAGCAGGTCATGTCCCAACCTGTACTGATACTTGTGGTTATTCCTTCCCAGGTGCAAGACTCTACACTTGCTTTTGTTAAACCTCATCTGGTTTATTGCTGCCAGTCTGTCCAGGTCTTGCTGAATGGCAGCACAGCCTTCCGGTGTGTCAGCCACTCCTCCCAGCTTTGTATCATCAGCGTACTTGCTGAGGGTGGACACTAACCCCATTATCAAGGTTGTCAATGAAGATATTGAACAAGACTGGTCCCAGCACTGATCCCTGGAGAACACCGCTAGTCACAGGTCTCCAACCAGACTCTTCACTGCCGATCACAACCATCTGAACTCAGCCAGTCAGCCAGTTCTCAACCCACCTCACCATCCAGTCATCTATCCCACACTTTCTCAGATTCATTATCAGGATGAATGTACAAGTACTTGGATGAAATGCAAACATACTATCTCCTCCTGTATGGAAACCAAAGGGCACTGATTCAGATACTGAGAATAACTGGAAATGTGATTATTGGTGATTTAGGTGGCAATTGGTTCTCAGGAGGGTGGCTGAGCTCCTGTCTCAGTGGTACGTTACTGAGAGTCCTGTCCTAACAACCTTTTCTAGAGCATAGCTCCAAACTCAATGAAGATCAAAACCATCAGCTCCCGAGGCTCTAGTTTGGGAAAGCTGGTCTTTTGCTAGCTAGTCTAACTCCAGCTTCCAGTTTCCATACTATATCCACATCTATTTGTATTTACTGCTTACAGAACAGAATATGTAACTCATACATAACAAAAATTTCACACATAGTGAAAATTCATTTCTTTATCCCTGTGAAATATCTTGCAATGCAAAGCTTAATTGGAGCAGAAATAGTTCTCACTATACCATTTTGGTTCCTATCAAAACTATTCTGTCAGTTTGAAAAAATCCCCCTAAATGCACATGATTTAGAATGAATGCTGTATAATGGGGACAGAGAGTGTTTTAAGTATATTACTCAGAGTTTCAGAACATGCCCTATTTTAAAGATAGTCCATAAGGAGAATTTCATAAAGGAAAAAGGTGAGAACTCAAAGTGTATAAGGGAAAAAAAAAAACCAACACAATACAAGAGCTGTTTCCATGATGCTGGCAAATCTTGATGTTTAGAAAAAGTATCTTGAATTAAAAAAGACATGGAAATCCTGGCACCCAGAGAGTCAGGGACATGATAGTCTATCACAGGATCAGAGCTTGTGGTTGGACCAGCAAAGAAGAGCAGGCAATCACTGCAGAATACGAAAATTAAAAACCCAAAAGAAAATAGAAAAGCACTAAGCAATCTAGAATCTAGGGTTTGCCGAAGACAATGCAAAAGAAGTTTAATCCAAAGAAAGTAGGAGCTTCTGAATGCAGTCCAATCCATTATATCCTAAAGAATGACTATGTCACATCCAGGATGGACTGTCTGAAACCATATTTTTCGTTCCACAGATCAAGTCTCAACTACATAATTCAAGGCAACAAATAAATAAAGGAAAATTTTCTACTTATTTTCCTATAATTATCTCAGATAACTAATAATTTTTCTGAAACTCCCTGAAAAGATGGACAAGAATAGCTCACAAAAGCACACAGAAGAAATGAGAGTTTTCCTAATGAAAAAGCTTGATGGTTTCTGAATAGGGGAGAAAAATTAGTTCAGGAAAGAAGTGAAAGAAAAAGAAAACTGCAATCTGCACAATCTATGTCTGTAACAGTCATTTCTAAATAAATACCAAAGAAATGTATTAAAAATGATGGTTGTGGCACTGAACTACTTTCTTTCTAACTTGATACAAACTTCTCCACAGCTCCATTCTACTCCACTCTGGCTTCCACAACAGAGCAGTTATGGCAGGATAAAATATACATTTTAATTTCCTCTATCATCCATTTTTTGGTGTAGCTTTGAGACAGGCTGAGCTGTTTTACTAACATGAATATTAACTTACCATGTAACTATGGCCGAGGTATAGAGGATAGATGTGAACTCTAGAGTAGAGGAGTGCCAGCCAACTTCCTTAAGTGAAGGTAGGCAACTCATTTAAAAATGCAGAATGATGCAACTAAATTGCATAGATTCAAAGTTGACTACACAACATCAATCTTCCGAAAACAGAACAAAAACAGCATCCAAAAATACAGGCTTAGCAATTAAATACCAATACCAGAAAATCATGTGTAAACTCTGTTTAAAGAACTTCTTTATTTTTAAGTTTGTTTCTTTAAACACCGTTTAAAGGTGAAATACTTTGATGTGTCACAGTGTAAGATAATGAAAACACAACTCAAATTTAAGAAAGCTTTATCCTAAACTCTAGGAAGTATTCAGTGTGCCATTTCCTGCCCTCTAAAGTAAAGGAGAACACAATAAAAATTACTCTAAAGCACCCAAGTGAATTAAGAAATTCCAAGATATTTTAATACAAAATGTTCTAAAGATATAGAACCATTTAACAAAATTTTAAAGAGGAAAAAAGATAAATATGTAGAAAAATAGAAGAATTCTCAGAAAGTTCATTCTGAAACTTACAAAACTCTTCAAGTAAAATTTAGAAAAAATGATTAAATTTTATTTGAATATCATCTAGTATTCCAGTAGGAAATTGCTCTGTCGAGAGAATCTACAAATAGAGAGACAACAAAAAATCTTAGAGTTGCTTGACTCTTATTATTTCAGTTTGAGTGACAATAAAGCTCTTTGCCATAGATGAATATAATTCGAGACAAGGATGAAATTAAATGCTTCTATTCAAGACTGTATAAAATGATGCAGCAGCCACCTGAAATACTCAAAACACTTTTTATTTAAGACCATGATCAGATTTGCTGGAATTATTGAAGCAGGTGGCTGGAAATAATCATCTGTAAGGAGTGGTCCATCAAGCTCACTCCTTGAAATCACAGCAACTAAAAGCATTTGATTTTAAAGGATGCACTGCATCATTATACAAACCATGTCACGTTCCACATTAGTTGCAGCGTACTTGAAATACATAGTATAAACAGTCAAAAAGATTCAAAAACATCACAGAAGTCTGAAAGATCAAATTCATGAAAAAACAGTAGGTAGTCTGTAACTTCAAAATAACTCACATAGGGAAAAGATAAATATCTTTCATTTATTTAAGTAAAGCTAAATCATAGAACCATAGAATCACCAAGATTGGAAAAGACGTACAAGATCATCCAGTCCAACTGTCCACCTATCACCAATAGTTCTCACTAAACCATGTCCCTCTACACAACATCTAAATGTTCCTTGAACACCTCCAGGGTTGGTGACTCCACCACCTCCCTGAGCAGCTAATTTTAATATGCCAAAATTAATACATCATAGCTATTTGAATAAATTGCATTAGAAGAGCCAAACATTGGCCACTCCATCTAGAATTATACACAGCTGCTGAAAATGTTAGTCTGAAAGTCAAAGGTGCCTTGGCCATTCATCATTCACCTCAACTAAATAATTTGTTCAGGTTGGTTTTTTGTTTGTTTTTGATTGCTGGTGGCTTTCCTGTTTTTTTTTTGTTGTTGTTGTTTTCATGTCTATGTGGTTGTTTTTAAGAGTTTATGCAAAAGTATCCATCCATTATTATACATTTATCTGTATTCCTCACAAAGATGAGCACCTGATAGTTAAAATAAAAAAGGAGATCAAGTTATGTCCTGAAGCTTATTTTAAGGTAATTCAGGTTTTATGTTCCCATGTTCTTCATGAACAAATGAAAGGTGTGTAGAAGAAACAACAAAGACTGCTGTGAACAGTTCTGTCTGCTTATACCAATTGAACAGCACAAAGGCTTTCTTTATGCATAATAGCATATTCTTTCATGTTTTTGTTTTCCAGAGATGTGAACTGGTCCATATCATGAAGAACTGGAAATGTAAAAACATTTATAAAAATTTTATTTTATAAAAGCAATAATGCAATGCTTACAGAATGTCATAGTACCTTGAAAAGGACAGACTGAAAAGGGCAATGAGATAACAGATTGGAATTCACCCATAGAATCTTGAGATTTGAGGCTTTAACTAAAAAGCACTCATCTTCCAAGTCATACCATATACTAATCTGTGAGGACAAAAGTGTTCTGACTCCCTTCAGTATTGCATCCTAAACAATTGTAATTGTTTTATTTTTAAGAACTAGAAATGTGTTAAAGAAAGCTTATTATTAGAAGATGTCAACAAATATATTAAGAAAGGTAAACAGTTCATTATGAACAATGTTCTAGTATTAATCATATCAACTCTAAAATCACAAGACATTTAGGGTTTTCTTATTTAGTCTCCTGTGTTTTACCTGGATTTTCTTTTCTGTATTACATATTATTCGAAGACTATACATCAGAACAATAAAACTAGACATGACAACCAGAACAAGAAATTGGTATGAGATAGAAGTCAAACTGAGCAGCATCTTAGAAGTCAAACTGAGCAGCAACTTAGTCAAGTTTTGTGTTATAATTTTAAGTCACCCAATTAAAAAAAAACCTGCAAATAAGAAATATGCTTCCAAAGTTTTACTGCATACATGTAAATGAAACTAAAGAAGTGCTACAAGAATACTGAAATGAAAGGAAAATGCATTGTTTCAAAATGTGTTGCTTGTTAAAATAATGAAAGAAATTACAAGAAAAAGTTTAGGGCCATACTTTCCTTTAATAAATACATGCATATCTGTGTGTGTGTGTGCGCGCGCGCGCATACATATGTGCATAAGAATCCAAACTAGAACTCAGAACTTAGAAGTTTGAAACAAAATTAGAAGTTTGAAACAAAACATTGCATTTTCACTAGTTCAGTGGCAGTGTGGAGCCATGTTAAGTTCTCAAAACATCACCATTCACTTTGTTGTCAATAACTCATAAGTAACTGAAATTACATTCATAACAAAGTGAAAACACCTCCACATTTGTATTTCAAGATCACAAATACTAAGACATTTTGAAGAATGAAATAAAAACAAATTAATTATATTCTAAGGTCTTGATGGACCACTTAAATCCCTTCATAAGAATGTTACCTGTGTTGTATCAGCATCCTACAGAATCCCACTGAAGCACATACAGAGTCCCACTGAAGCATGATTCTATGTATAAGCAGTGACTGTGCTGAAGGACTCAGGAGCAGAGAGAACAGAGAAAATACCATTTGTGAATCTGTCCAAGGTCATTGCAAAAAAAAAAAGAGAAAAATAATTCCATTATCTCTAATAGGAGAGTCAAAGTCTTAATGAAAAGACTGATTCCTTTTTCTGAATAAAAGTGCAAACACCTGGCTGTTAGTCAGACATCATGCAGCTCTCCAGAATTTGTCTCCATACAGAAGAATTTATTACACATTAAACCTATCCACACAGCAGAAGATGCTTTTGGTGGGTGTAAACAGCAATTTTCTACATAGCTGACAGATGTGGTGCTATATTAAGCAGAACCCAACAATATAGGTTTTTGTGAAACAAGTCTACATAGTTACTGTGCTGAAGCAACTTTTAGCAGTTAGTTCTGAAACTCTCTTTTTATTTTTAAACTATATTTTACCATAAAATACATTCCCTTTCTTTTTATCCCTAGCTTCGTGGCTCATTATTTTAATGCTGCATGTCTGAAATAATTACTGACATACAGCCTTCAAGAATGCACTCACTATCTGCTCAGGGAAGCTTATATAGGCAGCAAGCTCGTCTTTTCCAGATTTACGTGCAAGGATAAAAGGAGAGGACACATAGACACTATTTATCTTCAGGCACTGTAAGTGTCCATCCATTGAGGTTAAATTTTAGAAGATCAAGTTTTTCGATTCTGCTTTATATCTAACAAAGCAGAAAATGTCTTAGATGCCAGAACAACCATAGTGCTTACAGGAAATATCAGTAAGCAAATGTGAGAGTGCAAATCACTTGTAAGGTGTATAAGGTAGACACAGCAGACTTAAAAAATAGTTGATGATGATCTTGCTTCTGAAACAGACTTCCACAAGAATGCAGAGCAGAGAAATGTTCATGATTCAAGACTCGATTACTGCGGACAGACAAATGGCATAATGGAATCACAAGACTCTATTCTCAAGTATTGGTACAAGATTCATTGAAATTTAAGACTATGTGAAATGAAGTTTTAAATATACTACAGATTTTACACAGAGGCACAGGACAGTTTCAGCTGCAACATGCATTAATCTAAATAGAAAAAAAGCAAACATCATTTTTGAGCCAAACATGATGAGTTCACTGAAGTTATATAAGCAAAATAGTACAGTAAGATCAAAGTAAAGCTTAATTTTATTTGGGTAACTTAGCTCCAAATCTATTATTTAATTGGTGTTAATAACTTGTAGTAAAGTCTAAAACCAGAGGACCACAACCAGATATCTAGATGCTGCATTGTTAGTAAGGCGCATAAGAACTTGCATAGTGAGGACAGTGATTTACAAAAGAAGCAAAAAAAAAAAACCAGCTTGGATCCCACAATATATCTATTTCTCAAAGAAATGAGGCAGTAACATCAAAACAATTTTGTCCAAAATGTTGCATATATTGATATTTAACGTTGATATATTGATATTTTTATATAAGAAAAATATGACAACTATATTCAAATTTAGGGTAGAAAAATGCATTATATTGTCCAGTCATAGACAGATAAACACACTCTGGTAAAAATCTATCATAGCACATTTGCATTTGTGCATAGGTGTAAAGGTATTGCTTATTTATTCAACAAGTAGTTTACATGTATTTTATATCTGTAGTGATAAAATAAAAATAAGATAGTATAAACAATCTGTGACCATAGATTGCTCTACATATGCACATGAAGCTTTAACAAAAAGTCGAGGTTGGTGTTAGTGGTCTTATGATGGAGTTAAATTTCCAAAATGGTCCAAAACAGACAATACTTGAAAAATCCCTCCCATCAGAAGAGAATGATAATTTCAAGTTAAAAAAAATAAATGCAAGGTTAATTTAAAAGTAATTAATAGAAAAACAATATAACAGCAATAATAACAATAAGGAATCAGTCACCATGACAACTGACATTCTTAAATAGGAAACTAAGTAAGTCAGTGCTCTGATCCTGACATTCATTAACACTGAACAAACACTGACTCCTGTTTGTTCTTCCAAAAGCTACTCCCTTACTTCCTTATCACACTTGATCGAACAGGACAAGGACAAAAAAATCTAGTCTAATACAATGTACTCCAAGGACTTCCATGACGTTTTTGTTGTATAAAACATGACTAATTAAGTTACATTTACATAAATCTGAAGAGTTAAGTAAAAAAGATTTTTGTGGAATCCTTGATGAACATGCAGATTTCTTGGGGGTGGAGGTCTCAGTATCATAAGCAAATGTGATTTTCACTTGAATGTAGAATATGTCAAGCTAATGCTTTAGATCTAATTTCTTAACAGTATTACAAGAAGAGAGAGAGTTGTTATACCGTGTTTATTTTTTGTTTTGGTTTGGTTTTTAACGGCATTGGGGGAAGTGCTTTATTGTCGCTATGGTAACAAAGACCTTTTCCGCTTTCTTTTGTTATACCCTACAGTTGGCTGATTTTAAGCTCTCAGACTGGAAAATCAAGCTTCCTCTCCTACACATCAACAACTTGCCATAAGAGGACAAAAAAAAGGCTGCAATCACATCAAAATAAATTTGCTTGATACAAAGTAGATTTTAAGCATTTACAGGGCAAACCACAGTACCTGATTGAATCACAGCAGGACACATTTCCACAGTTCCGAGTCAATAAAAATTGTCATCCATATAACCTCTAAAAAAATTCTTTACCTTAAAAGTAAAACAAACTGTACCATGTAGCAGGATTTCCAGTAGAAAGGAGGGAAGGTGATGTCTTTTCTGGGCTTTTTTTACGTCCCGTTCTGAGATCTCCCCTTACATTTGAAGAAATTAATTGCTAAGTCTGTTCTTTGTTACAAAAAAATGTTATCATTTTAGTGAGAAGCACTGTGTCCCCAAGGAACAGGGGTCTGACTGTAAAAGCAGTTGTAAGGTGCCATCTACAAAACCAAAACAAGATTTGTTAGTTATTAGTTACTGAAAGCACCAATTTCTTTTCTATCCCAGTGTAAGACAGATACAAATATAGTGGACTGAGTCCAGTTAATGGCCAAGATGGTCAAGGTTGGGGTCTGGGGCACTTGCTCTGTGAGGCAAGGGTGGTGAAGCTGGACTAGTTCAGTCTGGAGAGGAGATGGCTACGTAAGGAGTATTCCCACTTAGTATAGTCTTACTTCTGTTCATTTCAGACATCTTTGAAAATATTTTTTTTTTTTTTTTTTTTTACTTTTCTTCACAGTTTGTGGTAATAATTAGGATATCATGTGTACTACACAGCAGTCTCCTCTTAATCAGTTACACTGTATTATCTTCGGAACATTTCTTAAACATTGTTTTAAGAGAAAATTTAAGCTGTTGACAAAAGACTGAAATCTTGCTGCTGGGGCACCCTTTCATCTGCATTGCAAAGCAGCATCTAAGAATACATTTACCAGGAAATAATAAAGCAAAGGTAAGGAAATCTCAATGCTTTCAGGATGTGGCTATTCTTCCATAAAATTCATGAACCTGTACCCTCGGCACAGCTTTGTTCCACATTAATATTCTCATTTCTTTCACAGACTTACTAAACATTATGAAACATTAGAAACATTACTTCAAAGTCTAAGTCTCTCCTCACACTCAAAATTGTGTTCGTTGCGCTTTACAACTGCAAATAGTTGCATGAGATCTCAGTGATAAAATAGGCCTATGTGTGAAGGAACCGCTACAATTCACACACAGAAATATGGGAACAAGGGTCACGATACACCAGAAAACACAGTGATTACTCCATGTATCATCTAAATTGTCCCTCTTTCAAGACCAACAAACTGAGACGGTGTGTTTGAATCAGATGCTATGTGAAAAAAATCCTATTTTTGAATTAAGATTTTTTTTTTAAATATGCTAAAAATTGATTGTAACTACTTCTGTCGAATACCATTCTGAAAATATCAAGAATATATTTAGATTAAAACTGGCATCAATACACATTATTACAAAGTTAAAAAGACATTACAGGAGGAAGATCTTTATTGTTCTCCACTGAAAGCTAGCTTGTCTGAAATGCTTATTAAACCACTTGCACAAAGGGCAAGTCTTCTTTTCCAGCAACAGAAAATACTTTGGCCCTTCCACTGCAATTTCTGTTGCACTGGGGTAGTCACTTTGGACGGCAGCTTTGCCATTGGTAGAGTGGACATGTAATGATGACAAAGAACTATTTTCTCTGCTACCATGTACGTCTTGCCAAAAAAAAAAAAAAAAAACCAAAAAAAACAACACCATAATCCTATTTTGTATTGGCTATATACGCCATGGTTCTAAGTGTGACTGAGGCAGACCACCCGTCTACCTGGATATTTGCTTTCTTCATCTCTTCCCAGCAGCAATAGTTAAACAGAGCAGTAAGGTACTGCCAGAGCTATTCTGACTTATCTTCTATTTTTCAAAATCTGACAAAACAAAAGAGGTTGGTGGTTGCGATTCAGACCTCAACTGCATCAATAAAACCACCTAAATTCAGAAATGTGGTATTTGCCTTTGGTAACTGTATTATGGTAAATAGAAGAAGCAGGTTTCTGCTCTCCCACTGAGGTTTCTTCACTTCACATCATTATAACACATCAATAAAGCTGTCTGAGCACCTGCCTGTTGTTATAGGCTATAAATCCCACAGTATCACCAACCACTCCAACTTTGTTTTAGCAAAGATCTGTTACTTATTAAGTGCTCTATGTTTCAAAGAGCTGTATCTTCAGCTGAAGATGTGTAGAAATGGCAAGGATAACAAATCAGACACTGAAAACGATTAGAGACAGTTCCTCAGTTCTTGAAAGTGCTCATTTACACTCTTTAGGTCCCTGCTATCCTCAAAATTAAGGAATTATCATTGCTTGGAGACAGGAATCAGCAGGTCTTCCTTTCTCCCAGGAGAAATCTCTTAAACACTGAACATATAAAGAAGGAAGAAACTCTACTGCCCCATGATATTTTCTACATGTCTTATTTTTAGCTTGTCTTTTTCAGATTTGAATTGTGCAAGCACATTTGCAACTTTTTTTTGTAAAGAACATTCTATGAGCAATCTCTTCCTTACAAATATAATTTTTTTTTTAATGATTTTGACTTTTAATCATCAATCCTTCCTAAATCTTTGACCCAGATTACAATCCATGCTTGAAACTCTGTACTGAGTTCATCTCAAAGTGTTTACATTCTCAAAAGACAATGGATATCTAATTTGGACAATACATATAACAATTACACTGATATAACACAGAAAAGTCATATAACCTTCAGGCTCTCACTTGCCATTGGTCTTCCAACCCAACAGTACTTATGAGATCAACAGGACAATCTCAACACAATCAATAGCACCTGAGAAACCTGTAAAGAACTCATGAAGTAACACATGAAGCAGAATCAAAGTAACTTTAACTAAATATTTCTTGCAAAAATCAAGAATTCAGACACGAACATGTTCTACATTTCCTGTTTCCCCTAATGTTGGAACATACAAAACACATCTAACTATTTGTCCCTTGAACAATTTGTGATTCTCTCTAAGGATCTTCTACTTCCACTTGCAGTGTCAACTAACAAAAGTTTATGACATGTATAATTCTCTTCCCTACTAAGGTGTCTTTATTTATGTTTAAGTTAGACCAGTTCTTAAAATACCATGTCAAAACTTCACAATTAAAAAATTATGAACAAATGCAATGCTATTTTCTGTCTGTCATATGCTAAATATAAAAGAAGTAAGATAGAGATGGTCTCTCAAATGCAGTTGATGAGGACCTTGAATGAAATTCTGGTATTTCCTCAACAATTACTTTATGCGATCACACAGTTTCACTTTCACCTTATTTCAGTTATGGTATGACAACTACTTCTTCCCCATTTCCTGTGCAACTTTTTAAAAATTTCATGTGGACACGTTGTATTAATTGCCTTTACTATCACAGAATGTGTCTTGATAGCAAGGCAGACAATACATGTTGTATTACATTTTTCACGTGTTCTCCTTTAAGGCTTTTCTCTGTTGATGTCTCCTATTAGAACTATATGTAAATAAATGCCTCTGCAATACAGATAACTACTGGATTTCAATTCTGGCCTATCTTGACCAACTGTAATAATTGAATTAAAGTAGTTTCCTGGAAGGACATTGTTTATTGATGAGATGTTCCAGCCAAATGTTAGCTTGGCAGGTATCCACAGTCAATATGGAGCCATATAAAAATCAGGCACTGAAAAGCAATCAGATTGAATTTTTCTTCCCAGCTCCTTTAGAAATTAGGATACTTCAAATCTTAATCCTCCATTTTGAAACATTTGTAATACAATCCACACAAAGTTTCCGTAGATATTATATCATTTAGGAGCCTGTGCATGAATTTCTTGAAAAGCTACTGAATTCCCCAGGAGAACATATGAGGGCTGCTGAGAAAGTAATGCCTCCTATTTTATTACATTGGCTCATGAAATCAGAAGCAGATGTTGATGGTATGGCAGTAGAGGCTGAACCTTCCCACCAATATTCCATTACATTTTGCTGCTGTGTGACAGATTGCAGCAAAGAGGCAGTCCGACATTGTGTATGAAGCAAAGGCGTGTCACTGAATCACTGAATTTCTCCATGCAAAAAAAGAAATAGCACCCTGTGACGTTCATTGACACTTGCTGAACATTTGTTCAGACCAAACAGTGTATGTGAGCAGACTGAGGCAGTGGGTGGTCTGCATCAGCAGTGGAGACAGGGACAGTAGGTCTCCTCCACTGGTGAAGATTTTTAAGTCCATTATGTCAATTTTTATGTCCATGGCGCTCATCACTGGCAAAAATGCACAGCTAATGGTGGAAGCAAGTGATGTTCTGTAGCGTAGAATTTGTTCTATCAAATAGTGTTATTGTACTCTTTGTATTTGTTGTAGTTTCCACAGAATTAAATAGGAGGCACTACTTTCAGAGTGACCTCCATATATATGCCTGAGCAGACATTGATAATTGCAAGGGACTTCTCTAAGAAAAACAATGCTTACAATGCAAACAGTAGCGGTGTAAGGGGTGACACTATCAAGCTTGAGGGTTGTTTTATTCTTGTTTGATTTTTCTTCCAGTTTTGTTTCCATACAGGTCTTAAGTGAAAGTAGATGCACCCTGAATAAAATGTGTGCTTGTGCAGTGGAGGGTCCAGGAAGGATATAGCTCATCTGACCACAAGATGCCGTTTCATGGTATCACAATACAGACCTGCGTTTACCAAACTGCAAGCTGCCTCGTGTCTGAGGAAACACATAGATAAACACAAAAATGACTAATGGAAAAATATTAGAAAAAAGTAGAATATTCCCAGAAATAAAGAAAGGACCATGAGCCTACAAATCAAGCATCTAAGGTTATCACATACTAATCCAATAGAAAGGTATTCAGGCCTCAGGAAAGACCTGGTCACCTAGCATAGATTACAAAACTAAGAAGATTGAGTGAACAGACTGTATGACAGAAATGTTGTAGAGCCTCCAAAGAATACAGCCTTGTGAAAATGAAGAAATTTAATTAAATAGCTGGCTATTGGGAAAGGAACACCATGTGAAACAGATTGCTCAGTCACATGTAGTGTCCTCTGACAATTTTCTGATGTCTGATGTCTTACTTTATGACAATATTTGTACACAGGACGGGGTGGAATCAGAGGAGGGCAAACAGTTTCTGCATTTAGGAACAAACAAAGCTGAGGAGTTAGATTTTGAACAAGATGTCATTTCTCTGAGAAAAAGAAAAAAGTGAAAAACACAACAATTAAATAAGAGCTAGTGATTGTTTTCTGTAACAAGGCAAACTTTTTTTGTATATTCTGTGTACTATCATTTGAGTTCAGGGCTTCGACACTGACTTGTCTGATATGCTCATGAACAGGGGAGAAGGTACAGCCTGGATGAAAACAGATTAGGAGAGAGGCAAAGCTTCTTAGAAGAATTCTAGTAAAGTTATTACCAATTCTTTCTCATCAAAATGAAGCAATACATCTACTAAAGTTTGGTATTGATTCAAGCCTACCCAGTGTTTTCAATAATGAGGATGCTGAAATATAGAACATGACAGCCAGCTGACAGGGCACACCTAGAACTGAAAGTTATCTTGACAGTGTGGAACTAGGCTTTGAAAAAACAGATCAAAACAAATTGCCCTTAAATATAGGCAACATTCTGAACCTAAGGCCAGTAACCTTCTACAACATAGCATGGAAAATCTGGTTACACAAACAAGGATTTGGAAGTTTTTATGGCTCAAGAGCTAAACATAATTTTATGCTGCTGTAAAAGCAGTACACTATGTATTTGGGATATATTTGTGATATATCTGGTAACACTCAGCTTTGAAAGGTAGGAAATTATTCTTTACTGTACTTAGCAAGGTTAAAGCCTCACATAGAAGGTCAAATTTTAGACATTTTAATGAAGATGACAATCAGCAGCAGATAGTCTAGAGGAAATGAGAAAAAAATAAGCAGAAAGAATGACTTTGTGCAAAAAAAAATACAGGAGAGAAAAACAGAAAAAAGTCAAGTCCTGCTAGAAGAGTATTTATCGAGAATGACACAAGAATCTTGAGTGCATCTTGTGTCACTACATTACCTTGAACAATCCCATCAGCCATATGATTCCATAATTTTCCACCTTGTGTGATACATTTACAAGTACTTAAAGAGCGACAGCAAAGCAGATATCATGGATCAGTTTTCCATGCATAGGGCTTACATGACCAACAGCAACAGACTTAAATTGTATCAAAAGGAAGACCCAAGTTAGATTTTCTTTTCCTTAGGACTAACTAGATGGAAAAAAGTAAGGACAGTTTCATCTCTGGAATACCCCTTCTGAGTGACCTTGGCAGGCAACAGTCGGACTGACAGAGATCTAATGAAGCCTGACAAAGACAAATGCAACATCCTGCTGCTGGGATAGAGTAATCCATGCCAGCTGCACAGGGGGCTGTATTAGCAAAGTGGCAGCCAGCACATTGAGGAAAGTGATTATTTCCCTCTGTAGCAGTTGTACAATTCAATTGTTGTCCATGTGTAATTCCTGTTTTAGCCAGTATAAGACAGACAGTGATGCATAGCGGTGAGTCCAGTATGATTTGATGGCTGAAGAACATAATGTACAAGGAGAGGTAGATAATCAGTATTGGTCAGTCTTCAGAAGAGAAGGCTTATGGGGCATCTTACTGTTGCCTCAAATGCCTAATGGGAGGGCATCAGTAAGAGAGAGTCAGACCTTCCTCAGCAGTTCACAGGAACAGATGAAAGGAGATGAACGCAAACTGCTACAAGGATAATCTGCTTAGATGTAAACAAGAAAAAAAATCACTGCAAACACTGTCAAAAGCTGCAACAGGTTGCCTAGAGAAGATGCAATATGTCTGTCTTTGGAAATATTCAAAACCTGGGTGAACAAAGCCCTCAACCTCCATATCTAAGCTAGTTATACTGAAGAGAAGTTGCGCTAAGTGATCTTTATCCACAGGTTGCTGCCATGTTCCATGGTTTCAAGTCCTCCTGAAATAGCATTTATCAGGAAGGACATCAGCATACTTTACATCAAGAGGGTGACTACATTACTTTGAACAATTCTGTCACAAATATGATTCCATTATTTTCCACCCTGGAGGAGTATTTTGAGAATTTATCGGTTGTGAGACTTTCAAATGCTAAGCAAAAAAAATTCACAGAATAACAGAAGAGTTGAAATTGGAAGGGGCCTCTGGAGATCATTCAAGTTCAACCCCTGGCTCAAAACATAGTCATCTGCAGCAGCTTACTCAGGACTGTGTATCTGCAGTCCTCAGTATTTGGAATATGTCCAGGGATTATTTGAGTATAAAGAACAGATAATTGCTGGTAACCAGTTTAGCCTTCTGTTTTGTAAGTTCAGATCTTGCATAGTCAGTCAAGTTTGTACAGCACATATTTCTACCAGAACCACAGGCATCTGAAGTTGCCAAATTAAAGCGTCACTGAAACCTATCTATAAGCCAGGAAAACGTTTGCATCTTCCTTAACTCATTATTCTATATATATATATTTATCATCATCATTTGCAATAATAATCCACAGAATTTGCTAGCTTTCCTCAGCGCAGCTGGAAAATCTATCTCAATTTTGCCTTACACTACTCCTTTCCCATGGAGTTATTTGTCATAAACAAATAAATTAGCCTTAGCAGTTATGAGAACACAGGCTGCTTTCAATTAGAGGTGGCACCTTCAGACCCTGTTCACTCAGCAGCAGAAGGATAGGAAAATATTTCTGTTATTGAACTCCTTGGCACTGCCTTGCTTGAGGATATTTATTTTAATAAACACAAGGTCATTATGTTAGCACGAGGACACTACAGGTTCCCCCTAAGTGTTACTCTTTGATTACACGTTATCCATCTTGCTATTGTATCTCTGGCTGCATTTTGTCAGCCTCAACTGAGCATCTCCTGTTAAAATTAGAAAAAACCTCAAGGGAGGTCAGTCTCATAAACAGAAGGCTGTAATTCTGGACAGTTATTAGACAGCTCCAGCTACCTTTCTGCTGCCTGCACTATCAAGCACCTGTCACCTCATGGCATGCTGTAAGAGATACATAAAAGCCTGCATACTAAGGACAGGGTTGGTAGTGTCTTATTCACCTTCATTTTGTTATTTCGTTTCATATGCTGCATGAAATGTAGGAATAGAGATGACGGTCATTACAGTGCTGGTTTTGTTATTGTTGTCTTTGTCTTTTTGCTTTTAACAGCTAGGAATGTTAGAATAATATTCTGATTAAATGTAGAATGAATAATTAAACACTACATTCAACATTCGTCTTTTAGTAGACTGGTCATTAGACGAGTTGATGACACTCAGTTTTATGTATGTTTCAGCCCACTGCCAATACCACGAAGCACCAACTTGCCACAGTGCACAACTACAAAATATGATGAAAACTCATGTATTGTCCTAAAAATTCTGTAAATAGAGCATTATGCTCCCAATGAAAATGGTCTAATTGTTCCACTTTTTCTATGCCAATGAATGGAGAACTAAGGGTTTTTAAAAGTACTTGAGACAGACAGGATGTCCTTGATCCACAGTGAAACAACTAAATAGTCTTTTTCAATATGTAGAATGAGAAAGGAAGAAAATAAATCGATCACTGAATGGGTAGAAACAAGTAGACAAAAAGCCTCCCATTCCATTCATAAATCACTTAATAAAGACTGATCTTTTTCTAAATCTAAATCTAGAGAACACACATTATCACTCTGTATGTTAGAAAATATAAAGACAACCTTGTTATTGGTTTATTGGATTGAATTGCATTGATCTAACAGATACAGGCAGTGACTGTCTTAACCTGTGTACTGCATGTCACAAAGCACAATACCTCTGTTCAGCAAAGGATATCAGCAGGGACAATACTGAGAGATTTTTTCTTTAATTAATAATCTAAGGAAGGTTTGGAGAAGAAATTATTTCAAGCTGACAAATTGTAGCACAACATATGGCTATCTTCCTGTTTTATATTCACTTAATAATACAGTAGTTTAAAAGAAAGGACAGTAAAGAACAGTTTACTTTTTCTTTTTAAGATTGATTATTAATCAGAATTTTTTTTCTGAGTCAGAATGAAGCTACTAGTTTTCTTAGAAAACATGTATACCTTACCTGCATCTACAACCCATTACAGCTTATGGGAACATTTCATAAATCACTACATGCTATTTGCCTGTTTCCTTAGGCTCAGAGAATGGCAAAAATATTCTCAACCACAGCAATGTATCAGAATGCAAACATATTTATGGTTCTTACAAAAACAGACAATAATTTGGCTGCTGACAAAAGCAATTAATCTTCCTGATAACACTGCTATTTATATACATACAAAGAAAACAAACAGCCAAGAAAGCCACCACATTTAGGAAACAATTTTAATTACCATTCACTTTGAAACTGTAAAACACTATGGAAATATTCCAGAGTTCATTACTAACAAAGAAAATATAATATCTGTTTTCTTGAATATTTTCTAGTTCTTCTGTTTCCTCAAGGTATATAACTTGCTCTGTACTGTGGGTGGATACAGGCAAACAAACTCCCATTTGCAAACCCCATCATTTTTCCTATATACGCTGTTCAAAAAGAGTCACTTTATTCCTGGATGATGGATGAAAATGGACAATTGCATCACAGAAAAAGTTTCTTGTGGCTTTGTGATGAAAAGATATTTACACAAAGAGGTTCCAGTGCATTTCTTTCAGTATTAAACATGTCCATTTAAGTAAGTGTGCTGTAACACTTTACGGTAGCCAGAGCATCATCCAAAGCAAACACAAGCCTTTGACGTTTCCCATCACTGAATATACCACCTGGTATGTCTGGTACTCTGATTTAGGTCTCTTTCTGAACTTAAAGCACCCTAGGTACATCTTGTCCTCTCAGTAACCCCAACCATACAAACTGTTTTGCAGCTGGCCTTATAAAAACATCCTTTATTATCTGTTGTGAATTCTCCTCTGTCTGAAAATATTCATTATTAAAAAGCTCAAGTCACCTACACCATATGTAAAGCTCAACTGTCTTAGCATTTAGTGGCTTATTGTGCCAATTTTGCACAGTCTGTCTCCACTGGATATTATTATGCACATCCAGATACACTCAGTCTATTTTTGTCATTGCAGTTCCCACAGGTGATTCAACTGTTCCGTAAAACAAATGCTAGGAGACAAAAAAAACTAAAAATAAAAATAAAAAGGAGGAAATGGTTATGTCAAAACCCAGTTTTCAGATGCAAACATATCTCTTTCTTGGTTTGCTATAGGCTTTACCACAGATCATCACTACACTCATGTTGAACTTGTCCGGAAACAAATATCCTTCTTTCAGACATGCTGCCTGGCATCTGAAATTCCCACAGATGTATTTGTCCTTCAGCAAGGAAATGTCCTACTTCAAGTTCTGATCAGTCTTTATGGGGAGGTGAAAAGAGGAGGGCAATGGAACGTTATAAACCCTTGTTGAACTGCTGTACTATATACAAGTCAGAAAAATAAATAAACCAGGATTAAAAATTACAGTGAAATGTTATACTGCTGTATGTCTGTTCTGTTAAACTGTTCATTAAAACATTGTATAATATATTTTTCAATGCAACAATAACCTGTTAAACCACTTAATATTTGCAAACTAGTAAAAAAGAGCTTGCTTAATGTTTAGACTACAAGCTTAAACTGTGGCCTTCATTTCTGATGATGCTTCTGTTGAAGTGCATCTCTCACTGCAGTGAACATCTCCATTTCAGAAAGTAATGTACTGCCTTATTTCTTCCATACTCTTCCTATTATTCATTCACTACCACCCAGTCTTAACTAATGCCTATGCTCAGTCAATGATATGATGTCTTTCCTTTGAGTAGATTTGCCCCAGGGATCAATTTAACCAAATTTGAAAAGGTGTTAATGTTATCAAGTACTAGCTGTTGCATAAGGAAAGGGAGGGGGGGCACCTATTGCTTAATACGAGTTTGAGATTTAATAAAGAAATCTTGTGAGGATTCACATATTCCCAAATACTGCTGTGTATTTTCATTCAATAGCTCCACAAGCAATTATTATGTAGCTACCTCAGTGTTTTGGAAAACATAACGCACAGCTATATTGTGATTGCATGTTACTTTTTCTTATCAGCCTTAACACTTCAAGAAGCCTTAAAACATAATGTAAAGATCAAAAATCCTGTGAGTAAGCTGAAGAGAAGCTTGTGCTTTCAGAATTCCACTTTTAGATACATAATTTAATAGCTCTTTGGAAAATTTTTGAATAAAAGACATTAAATAAGTATTTAATCAATCAGCAATATAAGATATTCTTATTTCCTTTATAAGACACATCATTACATTCAGGCATCATTAAGAACCTATTTTTGAGTTGCTCTATAAGGCGCATTATAATGTTAGCGCAACAAACAAAATATCAGTCTGGAGGTGTTCCGCCAGAGGGGAAACTAAAGTACCAACCTAATGCTAAAAACAAAGAAGTAAGGTTTGAGCAAACTGCTTAGGCTTTATGCCTTTAATTTCTCTTCTGCACAAAGGATGCACAGGCAATTATTTGAGGACATGACGCACACTGCAAAAATAGCTCAAAATTAGGATTTCAATGAAAAATCTGGTTGATACACAGTCACTCGTAAGTAAATAAAAATAACACTGCAACTCTAGTTAATACACGCTTTTTCTTAAATTACATCTACCAATTATACTCAAGTCTGCACTAAAGGAGTAGAACAGCTATGCTAGTTTTGAATGAAACTGTTCAGGATCTGAAAACAATCTAACAAAAGAAATATGACGTGGAGCTTGAATTAAATTCCCTTGTTCCCAGATACATAACTTCTACAACAAGACCTACTTCAGGTACCTCTGCTGCAACTCAAAACCAAATCAGCAACCAAAAATGCTGTTTTCCAGCCAGTGTGCTATTTTATCACAAAATACCAGGAGCAAGAAAACTTAAGGCTTTCAGTATTAAAGTAAAGACCTTTGGAAGACACTAAGTAAATTACTTGAATAACTTGGAACTGCAAGACACAGAACCTAAGTATCACAGAACATTGCTTAAACATGATTGCTTTGTATCAGCTGGAAAAAAGTTCTCTCTCTCTCTCTAAAATGTCGACAGAAGAGGAACAGTATGAACTTCATTTCTACTGATGTGCTCTTCAACTGGCAGGATTGGTAATAGAGGCAAATACCTCAATATTGCTATCAGGCAAGTGTTCTGGAGCGATTTACGTGCTATCAGTGCTCTATCCTTTTCCATCTCTCCAAGTCTCTTGCAGAGTAGAGTCATGACCTCTTCAGCATCACAGAACAGTTGTCTGTGTGAAATCCATAGACTTTTTGACAAGCCGTTATCTGACCGTGACAGAGCAGAAAATCTACTCAGGTATCGGTAATCCCCTGGCTAGCATCCAAACCACTGGACAAGCTCTCTATGACAGCAGAAACATCACGGTTGTTCAATGAACCAGACAGCAAGGGGTGAACATAAACATTTCGCAACAGCACTGAAACATCTTTTGTCTTTCTGTGAATCATTAATATGGCTGCCTTTATACAGGCACATTTTTGGTCCTCTGGAACATCCTGAGTGACAGGAACAGATGTGCAGATATGTTTCACTGTCTTCATCTACTCTATTAGAAAACTGAGATCGCTGTAGAGCGTAGATATTGGGATCTTTCCAATCCCATGGAATCAGCAAACTTGCTTCAAACTGAAATTTGAATGTCACATTTTCATTAGGTGTGGAATAACTGCTTTTTTTTTTTTTAAACACAGGTAGAAATACGCTAAAACACCACGAGATGAAATGTTCTTATTTACTTTACACATGGTATATAATAGCTTCCTAACAGCTTATTGTTTGTAAAGTTATTCAGTTATTTTGCTTTCCTTTTTTTAATATCTTCTCATACAAATATTGAAGTGAATTGAAGCAAACATCCTTGTGCAGGCTGGAAAATAAAACTGATACAAAGATATTCTGTAATGCCAACAAGTAAATCTGAACACTAACTCTTTATCTCTCCAGCTGTCTGTACAGCCAGTTTCCCAGTGAAAATAGCCAATACTGAAATCTCCATCCTAATTCTCAGACATACATTTTTTTTCCTGTGTTTTAATACTTAATAAGATATATTAATTGTGTGTTACATTTTAATAATTTATGTGATGACTACACCTTGAAAATAGTAAGACCTCCAGAGTGGTGGGGACAAATCTCTGTCAATATTAGATCCTTGAGACTGGATCAATAAAGAAAAAAATGAAATATTTCTACTTATATACTTGATCCCCCACGCTGAAAAGCTAAATCTTCTCACCTTCCATACTTCACTTTTATTAACCTCTAAGGTTATTCTACAGCCCTGGAACTCAGCAAAAATATTCTAGTATAGGAAAGAAAATCTCATCTCATATTCTGGCACACACTATTCACAATAAAGTCATTACAATGTGACCTTAGATGGATAAACAAGTTAAAACCACAGTGAATTTCCCTTTTGTATATGTTCTATTATTATTATTAACCCTAATTATATTACCGATTTAAAACGATCTCTGGGGAGACCTTCCTCTTTTATCAGCAGTTCCAAAAGTAACTGAAAGCACTGTGTAGTTATTGGTGAAGCACTTGATGCTGTTACCCTGTTGCTACAGGCAACAGGACTTGTCTCTTCTATGGAGCTGGCCTTTAAATGGTTGTTAAACTTTACTTCACTTGCATACCAAGCTGCAGTCTGCTTTCTAAAATCTGGTAGGCTTTCTACTACAATCAGATATTAATAAAAAAAATCTGTATATACCTCCAAAGGAATGTAGCAAAGAATACTTGATCCAAAAATAGGGGGAGCAAGGCAAGAGAAATTCTGCGTTTCCTGGGTTTTCGCATCCTGAAGAAGTACAAGTTCCTCATGACACTGCCTGACCTACTCTTCTCAAGGCACTTCTCTTCATCTCAGCACTTCTCTGTCAGAATGTGGATGCCTAGTACTCAAGCTGAAATGTTTACTGGAACACCTGGATGATGTAGTAAATTCTTATAACCTTAAAATGCACTTGACAGGACAACAGGGATTCCTTTAGGATTCGGGGCAACAATTAGACATTAGTATCATCTCATAAAAGTTTATAATTCTATATAAAACCCATTAGAGAATCTGACAAAACAAAGACTACTAAATATTACTAGATTTTTATTATTTATAACTTTCAGATGTTATCATTTTTGTTCAATTCTAAGAGAGTGTCTGATCCAATATAAGATGGTCAAAAAGAGGTAAAAAAAATTAAAGACTAGACTTGAAATAAACAGTATCCTCAATGTAAAAGGGACTTTTAAATAAAGTCATTTCCCTTCTTAGAATCACATTATGAAGAAGCTCACATCTGATTTTAAATATCTGAAGTTTTCAAAGTGATAAGATTATTTCTAAACAGACTCTCACATCTGAATTTACAAGTTTGCTAATTACTGGAAAGGAAAGAAAATCTTAGTACTCAAGATTCTAACTACTGGTAGCTTTGAAAAGTAATACAAGTAATCAATAATACAGCTTTTGATCTACTATGTTCTCTTCTCAGCTACTGTCTAAATAAAAATTCAGAAGGGTAAAGATAAGAAACTGAGAATTTAATGAGCATCAGGTAGCCTATGCAACCACTCAATTTCCATTATTCAGCTTCCAAAGATTAATTCTGTAGCTGTCACTTCAAAATAATTATCCATACATGAACATAAAACAGCAAAGCAATCAGAACTCTTAAAACATCTCAAATTTCTAAAGCTGCCATAGAAGGAGTAGAAGAACGTAACAAATTTATAAGCAGGAATCTTTGTTTCTTCTAAAGGGAACAGTAGATTATTAAAATCTTTTTGAAATCCATCAGCTACATGAAATAACTAGTACCTGACTCATTCTGTGTTTGAGCATCAGGCCCAATTAGAGATGTGGAGAAGTTCTGGCTGTTTTGATAAGTGTTTCTTTTGAGATCCAATGGCTGGTAAATTAAACATTAAGGTACAAACTAAGGTATAAGTAGCATCATCCGAAGATGATAATACAGTCAGAAGAATAACTCTGATATGTCTGAACATCACTGTTAAGCTACAGTCCACAGTGCAGTGAGTACTAAACTATGGGTACTACAACAGTGGTGTCCTTTTCTTAAGGATTTTTTTTTTTTTTTATCATGAGTACAACATGGGGAGGAATCTTTAAGTAAGCTGTGATTCTTTACCATCCTACATCTCAATAAATTAGTCCAAAGTCTGCATGCTATGGAACATCCCAACTCATTGCTGTGTCTTGCTTTCTGCTTAAAAGGAAAACCAAAGAAGACGGTAGGAAACACCCTACAAAAGCAGCTTTTTCTTAATTTTCACACAAATCTGGATACATGTGTGACAGGCATGTGACAGATGTTAATTACTAATAGTTAAGGCACACAGATATTGCCAGGGACACAGCGTAATACTGTGCAGATTAAAAGAGAACAAGCTATCACAGAGGGGTACGGTCAGTGTTTGGAAAAACTCCAAACTCTCAAATCAAATTCATAAACGGTAGAAATACAACTGAATACAAATGTATCTTAATAAATAAAAGACATATTTCCCTATGCTTTAAAATTTTGTATTAACCTTTCTTCTAACACTTGAACCCAAGTGATTATACCCTTTCTCACCCTAAATTCTGTATCCACGGTGAACTAACACATAGCGATCTTATAACATAAAACTACCACTCTTCTTCATTTTTTTCATTAGACAACAAATGTAACTTTAGTGTTTTTTGGAAAAAGACTCTTTATCAGGGACTATAGTGACAGGACAAGGGGTAATGGTTTTAAATAAAGAAAGATTAGGTTTAGATTAGATTTTGGAAAGAAATTATTTAATTAGAGGTTGGTGACATGGTGGAACAGGCTGCCCAAAGAAGTTGTGAATACCCCATCTCTGGATGCGTTCAAGGCCAAGATGGATGGGGTCCCAGGCAGCCTGATCTGGTGGGGTGTGTCCCTGCCCACAGCAGGGAGGTTAGAACCATGTGGTCCTTATGGTACCTTTAACTCATGCCATTATGTGATTCTATGATCTTTGTCTTGACATGGATAATTTCATTTCTTCAATACAAGATTTGTTAAGCTCTTAGAAGACTTTCCTTCCTGTTCCCTATGAGTAGATCAGAGGAAGATGATCACAAAAAAAACTGGAAAAGAAAACAGATCACGGCTTTTGACACAGACACACACATAGCGTCAATGAAGTAAGAAATCTATATCCATAAAGAATGTAAACAAAAGGAAGAAACATCATGATTTGCAGAAAGACAACTGCACAGAAGTGCTTCTTTCACAAAGTCTCAATCCCGTGCTCAGCAAAACTGAAAATCTTGGAAGGTAAAAGATTCTGGGTGAAATCTGTAGTTACAAGAAGATCTAGAAGGGGGAGAACATACTGCAAAGATATATGCTAGAGTCTGTATTAGCTTACTGGTCTATCTGGGACGTGAGGACAGAGCCATCTGTCATTTCCTTGGAGGGGAGGCAGAAAGGAGTGGGATGAGAGCACCAGTCAATTGTTGGCTTAGGCACCTACACATAAACCAGGTAAGACACAAGCCACAGTTTTGACATGCATGTTGAGGTTCAATGAATAAGCTGTTCATAATCAATCTCATTACTGTGAAAAGCAATTTTACTTAATGAATGCAGTGATATCTTTTCAAGGTTTATTTCAGATTAATCTCACAAATCAAAAGATGACTTAAGTCATTTTTTTTTCTGACCTCAGCCACATTTGAACCAAGATGATTTTTTTTTTTATGGAGGCAGAGAAAAATCAAGATTGTATCAATGACACATTCTAATACGCATGTACTCATGGAAAGCTTTAGTACAAGTCAAACACATCTCTGAGAATGACAGCACTTCCCTACAAGACCTGTTGTAGATAAACAAATCTCCATCAAAAAAACTCAGTATTTTGCAGGAATGCATTATTGTGGACAGAACTTCACACAGAACAATGCTAAATTAAGAACTACATATTCCCACTTAATTTCATTACTTTTAAAATATAGGTTCAATAAAATAAATACCAATCCCCATTATCTTTTTCAACTCTGACACAACAGTTAATATTTGAACCATATGCCCTAAGAAAATATTTCGATATTTTCAAAATAAATTCGTAAAAAAAAAAAAAAAGAACCTCATCTTTTTATCATAACATGGAACTGAAAGAAAACAATATCAGTTTGGGGAAAATATCCACTGGAAAGATAATTCAACATTCTTCCATAACTTCAACAGGCTATTTCTGGATAAATGCATTACATGTGGAGAAACTAAGAAAATGACTGTGAGCCTACAAAATGTTAAATGTGGGTCCTTCAATACTTTCACAGCCTCTAATGCACTTTTCTTCTTCAGTGGCAGTTTCTATCAGACAACGTCAACATGCAGTCACTGAGAGATGGTACCAAATGTAATGCCAGGTATGTTTTTTTCTGACATACGTTAGCTACATTTTTTGCATGTGCCACTCACTCTTTTAAGTCATAGTCTTTTATATGTATGCGTTTTCATTGCTGAAGCTCTTTATTAGAAGAAACTCACGCTCAGGTTTTCTGGAAGAGTTAGCAGAACATATTTACAATGCCTAATATTATGTAATGAAGTTAGGTAATTAGTCTCCCTTGGGACCCTGCATAGTTCACAGTGATCAAGAGATGTTTTCAGACAACAAGTCAGACCTCTTCCATCAGGCTCACTGTTACATGCTAAAGGGTCTGCTTTCTCCTCTGAGGTGTAGGGGAGTACTCAGATACTGAATTAACATATTTGCGAACTAAAGGCTCTGACTTAAATCAAAGAGAAGAAAATAACCTTTTCTTTCTGCCACTTTAAGTGTTCCCACTCATAAGAGAAGCAGATGGCTTCAAGAACTGAAAGCCAAGTGTCAGGAGACAGACAATATTGGAGTAAGAAACACTCATCCACTCCATCAGTATTCAGGAGATCACTTCTGAGTCATATTTCCAAGTTCAGCATTGATTAGCTATGAGATGGAGGACAACTCCTTTAAATTCTCTGAATCTAATTTCAGAGATCTCATTTTGCTTTGTTTCTCCATCTGTATGTGGACAATTTTGTTTTCAGGTTATAACCACTTCTACAATATATATATGAAGGGATGGAAGTACACTCAGGTGATGTTCAGACTAATTGCTTAATAACTGTGAAGCACCTTCAGGACATGAAGTGCACATTAAGTACTACAACCTCTTACCTCTTTTTAAAATAAAGTTAGTAGTGCTTGCAAAAGCAAAGATAGCTCCACGTAATTAAAGAACTCAGACCCCTGCTAACTCTGCAGCATAGAAGCCTATATGCCAGTCAGAATCCAGCACACTCAGGTCCAACCCTGCTGAGCTGTCCTCATTACAATAGGGCAAATAAACATGTTTTCTTTGTGTTCTCTCAATAATTACATTTGCTTTACCTCACTGAGGATCTCCTGCTAGCAATGAAAAGCACGAAGTCTTTCAATGGGTCAATCTCTAGCTGTTTTATTTTCATTTCAAGCATAGCAGAGACTTCCCTTTTTAACTTCTAAAGCAACAGCTAGTGTTCGTTTCCCTCTTAAGGCCGTTCAGTGACAATCAGCAAAATTTCATATCAACTGCAAGCTCAGCATGCTATTAATCTTACTTTACCAATAAACACAGCATAAAATCCCTAAGACTTTTTTCCTAAGGCTTCTGAAGAGTTTGGAATGTTCATAGAAGCGAGTGCAAGGACTCATTTATCTTGTTTCTTATTCAATCAGCAGTATACATCCCCTTCAGGAACTGGCTGGCCAAAAAAGATTAAGATCTCTCTCTTAAAATGAAAAAAAAAAAAAAAAAATAGATTCTTAACATGAGACTTACGGGCTTAAAACAAGTCCCACCAACCCCAACTGCTGCCACTAACTAGTAGCTCTGAAAATCAGAATAAATTATCAATACCTTTAAGTACATACATTATCTGAGTTGTTTTTCAATGATTAAAACCTCTATATGGGATTAAAGGGAAAGATACATTCATAAAAGTGGGTTCATTCTTTTCAGGTGATCATTTTTATACGAAAGAATGAGCCTGTCTTCCTATCCCTGCACAAGTGGGATAGGAAAAAAAAAGTCCCAGCACAGTACACGAACACTTTCAAACTATAAATTTAAGTGAAAATAGATATTCTTACTGAGCTCCCCATTGGGTGACTGTTAGGATCCTCCCAGCAGGGATCTCACTACTGGAGAAGGGTAAATACATTGCAAGGTGCAGCGATAGAAAAGACCAACACAATAAAAAAGCATTACAAAAGAAGTGAAAGGACCAGCACAATAGAAAGGTACTGGAAAGGAAGTTGATCACTCACCCCTATCAGAAAATTCTGGGTTCGCAGGGAAAAGCTTCCACCAAGGAGATATCTCCAGAAAGAGATCCTTCCTCAGTGCCAGTCAGCCCTTCAATGAGGCCTGAGGGGGGGAGCCTGGCTCCACCCCTTCCAGTCACACAGGTGAATTGCCTTCACCTGTGCTCCCAGGACTGACTGAGTTTTTCCTCCAGGTGCTCAGTCAGTGGTTCAGGCCATGACTCAGCAGTTCCCATACACAAGGTAAAACACAAAACTTGACAAAGAGGATTTTTGAGAGAATTCTCAAAGGAAGATAAGACAAACTGACTAGTAATGTTACTTCATTACTTCCTGTAAGAATCGGGGGGGGGCAGGCAGTTTGTTTAGGCAACAGCTAAACACTCATTTCACAGTCTTTGAGATTGCAGCTTAATATGACCCAGCCTATTTGAATCCTTGTCTATTCAGTATCTTCTCTTCACAGTTCCAAGAGCTGAGCCTCAGCTTAGATTCCAGAGATCACATATTAGAAGTGGGCAAGGAACACTGAACACACCATCTAAAAGAATGGACAAATAAAGCTTCCCTGTCAGCATTAACCATTTAAGACTCATTTTGTATGTTTACAGCAAGCCAAGCCTAGCTTTGATAAGAGATAAAGGTAATACACCTTCTCAAAGCAAAGTTTAAATAAGTAGCTCTGCACAGAATAACACATTTTTTCCCCTATCACAGGGAGAGGCAGATTGCAAGTCATGGTAAGAACATCTCTGCCCACCAAGTCGCTGGCACCATGTCAGCAAAGAAAGTTGCTACTATCACAGTTACACATTTGACCTTGGGAAAAGCTTAACGTTGACTGGTACCAAAGGGATTAGTAAACGCACCATTTTTCCAACACAGTTTTCAATTACTTTGATGAGCAATTAAAATGCTAATTAAAAAACAATTCAAAACTCAGTACTCAGAAGGTTATGAAATAAGCTCTTGCACACTCACTGCAACTGGAAGCATTAAGGTCACAATGCAGCTGGAGCAGGAGGGGGCTAAAGAGAGGGGCAACATGGTGCTTGGGATTTATTTAAGTGAATTACATTGTATTTAAGTGAAAAAAGATACTATGAAAAACACATTACCAGGTGTACGCAAGTACTTGATTAAACCAGTTTATATAAACAGTACCTTGGCAAAAATGGACTCAAGGCAGAATTCATTACCCGCATGCGACTGCTCAACTTGAAATGAGAAAACACATGCATACTCCATTGGCAGCTTGAGAAGTTCACCAGTCAAATTCTAAAACAATCCTGAAGTTACCAAGTTCACGTCTTTCAGTTATCAAACCTACATTTCCAATTAAGAGCACTAATTATTTTTATTTTATAATTTTCTGCTGATATTCTCATAGCATTGTAGTAAGCAGGCAGTTGGTATCTGAAGAAAACTCCTAAATACTGTAAGCTACAACAAAATTATGAGAGGCAGTGGCCCTATCTTCATTGCTATATGCCAGTTAAGTTCTGTTCTGGAGGATGAAATGGTACACAGTAGAGGTTTAAAAGGAAAACAAATTGCTAAACTGAATTCATAAAAAGTATTTTCCTATTGTTTGTGCTGAAAATAACAAGAACCACGGTTTCAAATTAAACTTTCTGCAGGCTAAAGTACATCAAGGTGTACCAAAAATAAAGTAAATTTATTCATTTATATCCATTAGAGGCAGATGTTGGTGGTATGGCAGCAGAGGCTGAACCTTCTCACCAGCATTCCATTACATGTTGTTGCTGTGTGACAGATGACAGCAGAGGGGCAGTCTGACTGAATGGTGTCTGACATGGAAGTTCCTATGAAACAAAGGTGTGTCATTTCGTTATTCCATGTGGAAAAAAATTGCACTCATTGATATTCATCAACATTTGCTGAATGTTTAGAGAGACCAAACAGTACATCTCTGACATCATGGGCCAGCATAATAAAATAGGAAGCATTACTTTCAGAGCAGCCCTTGTATTAAAAGAAAATCTTCATACCTTAGTGACATAGCTGCTCAAACTGCACTGGGCTGTATGGCTACATGGGCCCAGCTACAAGGCCAAAAAGATGGGGTCATGCTAGAGATCAAAACTCAAACACTGAAAGCCAGTGTTATGTTCCACTTCCTCTGCCCATATTCTACTGAGTATAAATACTGTATTGATTATTATAATTGCTTCTCTGTAAATGTTTAAGGGAGGTCTAGCAGGTTTTTTTGTTACATTTCCTATTTCTGTTTCCCAGTAAGATTCCAGATTGACATGAGCTTACATGGGAACAAATTTCATACCCTAGTATACATAAGTAGTGTCTCTAAAGTAAACCATATACTAGTCTGCAAAACTGGTGTCTAAACAAACTCAAGATTTAAATCCTTAAACCAGAAATCTTTGTTACACAGACTGAAAACTAGAACAAGTTACTACTAAATGATCTACAAGGTGTCTTCTTTTTTTTTTTTTTCCAATGAAAAACATTATTTTACAAGATAATCTGAAAGTTGAAATTAGAATCCTGCTATTATACTTTCCACTTCATATCTCACTAAGACTTTTTTTGATAGATAGACAGATCTCCAGGGCTGCACATGACTGCTGTTGAGAGGAGCTGATTATGCTCAGGAATTGAATGAACCTATTCTCTCCATTGGAAACTGCCAGGTGAAATTTGATCCACTAACTGTAATTACCAAGACTGGATTTTGGCGAAGAAATTACGAATGTTAACACATCTTATCTAACACGATATTGACCAAAATAACATTGCAAAGAAGCATTACTATAACCATGCCATTAATTTTATTTGGATACAGCTTCTGGAAGAAAATGGGTGTATTGTAATGTTATTAAAAATATTTTACTTAGCACTGAAATGTTGAAAGAAGCAGTATTAGCAAAAAAGGAAATGTGGCTGTAAACACGTTTAGGAAAAAAAATAATCCTAAGATGTTAGCTTTCTTCTCTCTTATTTCATTGTAAATCCCTTTAAATCTGGTAATCCAGCTTCATGTCTCTGGTATCTGAGGTATATTTACTCATTTCCCAGCAGATTCTGGCTGTTCAAGATATTATCCTTCGAAGAGTGTCAGGGGATTCTCACCTCCTTTCTATGCCATAAATCCCTGTAAATGTCATCTATGGCGTGTTGTGGTACCCCCTAGTAAGTTAGATTATATTTCTTAGTTAATAGACATTATAAGTAGTTTTATCCTAATTCAAGAGAATCAAATAGAATTACATTATTACAATATTTAAGAAAAGCATATTGACATGGACAACATATGACTTCCTAATAGCAGTGTCAACACTTGATGAAAAGCATGGAAGAAAGTCACTGAAGGAACTGACTAGCATTCTATTTTTTTTTTTAATCTGTCCTGTCATTACATATTAAGGAATGATATTTTATATAAGTCAGCAATGCATTTGTAAGAATACTGAATACATATCACTTAATACTAAGCATCAAATGGATCCAGTTCTTACAGTAGCCCTATCTCTTACAAACCAAGTTAAAAAAAGGAACCCTTAACTATAGCTTTCAGCAGTATAAAAAAGTAAAATACAGCAATAAGCAATTTGTTTCCATACAGTTGATGGCAGTATTCCACCCTAACGCTCAGACACTTGGTTACCTACAGTTTATTTAGATTTCCATCAAATAAAATAAAAATATTAAAATATTTGTTTTGGGATGAATAGTTGGTTTAAAGGTACTGAAATATTTCCTTTCAGTAGTCTTCTCTAGCTTTTCTTCATACTAATATTGAATTAGTCCCTCTTATCTATCATCAGAACAGGGAGTAAAACTGTTAATATATAGACTCTGTGAAGTGTATCACTTATGCTAGGTCCGCAGCTTCAAGGTAACTTCATCTGAAACAGGACAATACAATAATAACTTGGGGGAAAAGAAACAGTAGTCCTGGGATCTGTAAATTTGAAAGAACTGAAAGGTTTTCCAAACCAAATTTAAAAATGTACATAATACCAGAGAAGAAGAATGGGATTTTTCCCTTTCAAATATTAAACTAATAGTTTTCTCAGAGATAGAATCAACCTTTTGTTCAGTCTGCTACTAGTATTTTTTTTTTTACTCGCTTCACGTTTCAAGAATATATTTCTGAAACAACTGATATTTACTCTCAAATTTAGACATGGACCACTCCAGTAGAATAGTACAGACACATACTACAAACTATATTTCATGATGAGATTTTACTTGCTGTGACAATCCAGAGAAAAGATCAGGAACAGATGCTGTTGAGCTCTAGAAGACTGATACTCAGGTTTGAGATCTACAGTTACTTCGATTACTGCTTCCTATTTGGGAGGTTTTGTATCTCTTTTTCTCTCTCTTTACTCACTACTATCAACATCCAAAAAGCTCTGATGAGATATCAACAATAGAAAAAAAAAGAGTTTAAGAAAATAGGAGAGGAGTTACTGCAGAAGAATCATGACCTATTTACCTCTGGTGACAGAAGAAGAGAGAAAAGTAGTTGGAGGTGGAAAGCAGAAAAGAAGCATGGGAGCACGGCTTCAGTAAATCAGCTTTCCTGTTTTCTTCTTAATAGATGAACCTAACTCTGAAAAATAACATAGAAATCTCTAGCTAGTGGGGTTTTAGACACTCCAGCTGATTGCTATTCTCATTCAAAATTGCTTCATTCCAGGAATATATTATTTGAGAGTTCTTTTCCTTTTTGTGTATCTATTTTTTTTCCATTGTGTTCCTCTATTTTTAACCTTTTCCTCCAAGCATTTTCTCTTCCTTCCCCTCCTAGCATTCTCTTCAATGTTCTGTTTCTTTTCCTATTTTTTTAAAGTGCTCTTGTAGTGATGGTCATTTACTAGCAGCCAGAGCACAGAGGAAATTAAAAGGTTTCCAAAACCTTCTTCCACAAACTTTTCAAAGCATGTTTTCACAAACAGGATGTTTGTGAAAACACTAAATGTTAGAAAGCATTAAGGATCTCCTCTGTAGAACATTTGGAGGTGGAGAGAAACTACTCTAATTTATGCATGTCTGAAAGGCAAAAATTTGAGACCTGGTTCCATCACAATGATTATGAATAATCAAGAAGCTACTCAGTTCCTTTTCCACTGGAAAATGGTGTTTGCTTTTTTTTGTTGTTTTGTTTTGTTGCTTTTCTTGTTTTTTGTTGTTGTTATTAAAAGTTGTTCTTTTCTTATAGATTGTAGGCCATTCAAGCATTTTTACTGCTTTATTATAGCTTCTCATCAAATAGACAAGGAAAACTACGATGTCTGCTTTGAGGACAAAAATAAAAATATGTGAAGCTCAAGGGCAGAAAGATTTGAATGTTAACCTTCTACACACATTGTCAGCAGGAGCCACCATGGCTGCAGAGCTTTAGAGGAGAACGTGGCAAGTTGCTTTTCTTCATATTTTCATTCCCCTCAATATTCGTTTTCCTCAAAAATTTAGAACTACAAAGACCAACAAAAAATGAGAAAAAGACACATGGTACCACCATATGGAGAGTAGGTGTAAATATTAAAATGAAGACATTATTTTATGATGTGTATTTCCTCATCGCACCTCCCAGATGCACTCTTCCATCTTTTCACTCTAATATTTCTATGCAGTCACCCACATGATTTTTTTTTTTTTGTATTTATCAGTGTATAAATGAAGCCTCCCGTTTGCTAATGGAGAATACAATTGTACCAGAAATTACATGCTGACCCATATTTCATAATTTAATTTGAGTTTGCACCTTTATTGTTTCTTCAGTGTGGTTTTAATAGGGGGAAGAGAAAAAGAAGCAGGCAACTCATTTGAAGAGTAAATTTTGCTGCTGGCTCTTTTAAAATTTCCCAAGCTAAAAAAAAAAATAAATTTAAAAAAGATCAATCTTATTCGAATTGGCATGGATGGTAATGGTCTGTGAGTCATGACACAATTACTTAAAAACTGCACATAGCAGGTTTTGAACCTGTTTTGCAGTGAGATTTTGACACCTGTTTAACCCTCCTCCCTACAGAGTACATTGGAAGAAACAGTACAGCAGCTCCAGGGAAAATGGAAGAAAACAAAGCAGACCAATTGAATGGATAACAGAATTAACACCAAGCCTCCTGTTTGACACAGTTGTCTCATCTTTCAAGACTGAGATATTGAGACTAAAGATATTGTTGAAGGTTCACAGTCACTCTCTGAGTTTGTACAGGTCCTAAGATCTCAAAGAAGGCAAAGGAACTCCTCCATCTGCATTCCTGTAGAAAGGTGAAAGCACAGTTCCCAACTAACCCTGATACACAGTTTCAGCATCGCTGCATAGAGTCCCCTCCACAAGCTGAAGGTCTTTACAACTCCCCAGATAGGTCCACTCTATACAAAATTCATACTGTCAGAGGTATTCTTTCTATATTAAGCACATTTGAATTTTAAGAATAGTCTTTGCTAGATTATAATATTGCCAGCTCTTCAGCTGACATCTGAAAATCATCTCTATTCACTTTTTGCACCTTATGAACTATTTAACGTCCCTTTAGCATTTGAACATGTAAATTTGAGATTAAAAAAGAAACAAAAACAATTTTCCTTTATTTTAGATTACTGGCATGCTATTCAGAGTCAGGAATCAAAAGTACAAGATGGCTTCAAATGCAAACAGAATCTGAGATACACCTTTAATATTACTCTTAATCAAAACAGGAATCAGAGCAACCTTTCAAAAGTCTGAATTTATGTGGCTACTGCATTTTTTTTACACTTTTCATGGCCATCTATGAAATATTCAGTTGTACAGTGGTGATTTTATTTAGATCTCCTCTCCCTAGTTTACCTTTGAATGTCATGTGCTTTTGCAAACATTTCCTGTACAACTACTGATTTTTCTCAAAAGCATCTGATGGTGCCATATTGATCTATATTTCTTATCTTGCCTCCACAGCAGAGGAGGAATAATTTATCATTTTGCCTTTAACATCATTTTGCCTTCAGTCTCTGAAAACTGTGATATCACTGATAACCTGTTATGCCGTAGGCTAGTTTTCCAAGAGGTCTATGGAAGTGTTACACACTTTTGTGTCAGCAGAAGGGAAAACAAATCCCTTCTCTTTTCAGTTCATCTCAACTCAGACAGTCTACCAAATCATGCATTTATCATATGTCAGATAAAGTAGATCTAACAGATTAAGTAAACAATAAATGGATAAGTCAATATAGCTCTAATACTTCTAATCTATGGTTATTAAATATATGTCTACATATATTTAGCAGGGGAAAGAAAAAGATGGGGAATGTGGAAGAAAAGGATCAAATACAGCATTTTGACAAACAAGCTTATTCTCAGTACAACAAAGGAGTACAAGGACTTCTGTAGATCCACTCCATGTGAAATACAAACTCAGCTGCTACAATAAGTCTCCATAGCCCAGAATATGTGTTCTCGCATCTTATAACTGATAGGTCCCCTATGGTGGAGGGACTGTCTTGTAAACACTTCTACCAATTGTAATTCTATCAGTTCCTCCTCTTCTCTTCAAGAGTGATCTTCTCTGCCATTTACCTACTTCTCTAACACTTCAGCCCACACCACTGGTTAAAAGAACTGGGCACTTCCAAAGACATTTTTTATATCTATATTTAATCAAGAACACTTAAAGAACTGCATATAAGGAAAATTTAAATGAGAAAGTGAAAAAGGTAGCAGCTGGAAATCAGAACAAGAGTTAACACCACATTCATCATTCACCTGGTAACAGTTCTCAGTTATCTACTCAAAAATAAGTGATACACAGACCAGCCATACTCCAAGCAGTGAATAACAAATAAATGAAGCAAATAAATTGCTCATTTTCAGTGGTTCATTTAATGTCATTAGTTGAAAATTGTTTCCTAAAAATAGTAGATATTTATGAATTACTATGGAAAGCAAAGAAATGGGAATATATAAAGTGAAAAAAAAGAGACTGTGTTTCTAATTAATGACGCAGGTAATGAATTGTTTAACTAGTCTGACCTGTTATGGACTTTGTTCCAAGTGACCAGACTTGCTGAGTCTGAAATCATCTGAAATGATGATTTCATACCTAACAGTAAAAAGGAAAACAGACCAGGAAGCAACAGCATTTACACAGCATGTCAGAAGTTCTGAGGTTTACAGCCATCTAATGTGATGTTGCAAGGAGTTCAAAAGTGATGGAAGGGTTTCAGTTCTGTTGTGGTTCATACCATGTTATTTTGAGCAAAATGACTTTTCCATTCCTTAGACCACATATAAAATATAGCTAAAGAAAAGAGTTGTTGCTCTAAATCTTCTGTTAGTTCAACATATTGTTTTACTGACCTCTAAAGAAAAACAAAAGCATGTTGGATCAAAAAACCCCTTCTGGAAAAGCTTTCATTTTTTTTTGTCAGTACCGGTCAGTTTCTAAACAGATATATCTCAGCAGATATCTGATGATATTTCTGACCTATTTCTCTCCTGTTCAGTTTTCAATGTACTGAACACTTGGAAGTTACTCCATAGCACTGTGTACATACTAAAGGCATGATGCTAAACAGAAGGTGAATAAAAATACGAAAATAATGAAGAAAAGTAATACTTTTAATAATCTGCATGCACAATGTAGTTATTTTGACAAATACTTTAGGTCTAACGTGAAAAATGATGAGTAAAACAAAATAATTCATTAGACATGACAACTCTTTTAGGAGCTTCCATATTCAAGACACTAAATGCCCTTCTGTGGAAATGAAGTGCTAAAGAATGGAATCAGCAATTACACCAAAGGGTAATTCCCCATTTTGAACATAAAATGCAATATTATAGGAATAAACATCAGCTTGCATTTTATTTACAGTTTATACTGTACTATAAGAAGAGAAGATCAATCATAATGGTTCTAGTTCAGTACAGACAGAAGCCAAAACCTAGTCTCATAAGGACGAACACAAGTAGTGACCAGTCCAACCTCAGACTTGCTGTCTCTCCAACACGTAGCCATTTGCACACAGCTTAAAGACACTTGTAGGCATTAAATATTTAATTAAGGGAAACAGAATTAAATATGAAATTTCTAAGACATGGACAATCTCCAGATTAATACAGTGACATAATACTTTATTTATGTTCTAATAATTCCTTATGTTTTATTTCTGTTTCTTTCGATTTACTATGACGTACTAATCTGATATGTTATGGGACTTTCTAGTGTAATCTCACAATCCTGCTCCTGAATAGTAACAATCATCTCAGAATCTATCATTTCATACATAAATTTAACCTTACTTTCCCCTGTGAATAATTTTATCTTTACCTACACCAAAGTTCATCTGCCATTTTATTATGCCACTATTGAATTGCGTAAGGTTCTTCCCCAAATCTTCAGTAATGGTAATTAACATTACTACCTTCATTTACAGCCATCAGCAAGCATTTTTACTTCAATATTTGCACCTTGGTACATATGTCATATAGCACAAGACCTTGCACAAATATCTTTGGAACTCCACTGATGACTTTGGGAACTGATACTAGTTTCTGTCCCGTGTTTCTCATGTGTTAATCACTGATTTACCCATTCAAGAATTTTTCTTCTTAACCTCTCTTTCCCTGCTCCTTGCTTCCTTAAACACTTTCTCAAAAGTCTCTAGAGGACAGAAATAAATTAAAAAAACTAAAATTAACCAGGATACTCTTCCATCAAACAATTGTATTATGCTTGTACAATGTGATTACAGGAGATAAGAAGATTTCCAAGATTATTTATCCACAAGGCTTCTTTTTGATACAGTCTTTAATAATTTGCCTCATGCAGTACTCCAAATTTTGCACCTCACAGCCTTTTTACTTGTATCTCAGAAGTAATAAGCAAGAGAACACAAACCATGCTTCTTGGTTATGTGAGGCATAGTGCAGCTATTTCATCCTCCTGAGTTCTTGTATGAATTTTGTCTGGTCCTGGTACATTGATTTCATCTATTAGTTGCACAGCCTCTACTCTTGACAATGTTTAGATTCTGAAATGACATTTCAGAGCATTCACCTAATATAAGCCCTCAAAACTGTCATTAACACTGGAAGACCAAGCAAGGACACCAAATATGCTTCCCTCAGTAACCCCACTTTTAGACTGCTTTATTCTAAGCACTACACTGATAGGTTCATACCCTGAAACGTGGAACACATCCTTAGCCTTAAGGATGGTATGTCAGTAACTGGTGTTTCTCTCTTCAGCTTTACTCACCAAAATCTTCAGTTACGTTTTGTATAGACTTTGCTGTTAACAAAATTAGAAACATATTGCATGGATCGTTCAGTCTCAGTTAATTTTCATGGAAGGCATCATAAAAAATGTCTGTGTAATTTTGATAATACTTTTATTATTTTATTTATTTTCATATTTAATATAAACAAAAATATATGGAGTTAAATTCTTAACACTGAATATATCTGCAAATGTGTGAGTCTCGTATACCTATTGTCCAGAACTGTAAACAGCTAATCACAAAAGTGACCTCAGACACCTGAAGTATCACAACAGTCTGGATAGCTGTTGTAACTTTGTTCTAATCTATAGCAATGTTGAGTATAGAATATAAACAATGATCTTCTCCAATTTAAATTCCTTTTCATGCAAGACTCCTACAATCCATGTATTCCAACATGCATTTAATAGCTTGTTATTCTTCAAAGGACTGATAAAAGTGCAGATTCATAATTATACCCAATCCTTTGTAAAACATATTTCCATAGTAGCAGTTGAATAGACCTTACCAGCAAGGGATCATTACTAGAACTGACAAAGTAGCTTTGAGAGACCACAAGCAAACATTGGAAGTGAAGTATTTACAGGAACAAAATAGTTCTCAGTAAGTCAGTTCTCGGTTACAACTCAGATTCTCTGAAGTGCACTGGATGTCAGTTGCACAATCCATTTCCATCTTCACTTCTTCTATCCTACCTTCTTGTATAAATGCATTTTGCCAAGAATAGTAGATCTTCTAATATTCAACCTTGCCTACCCAGTGGCAGAAAAAAATACTTAATATTCATCCTAAATATAACAGAAACTGTTTTTGTTTATCAGTGCCCTGGAGCCAGAACTTGTATTTCATATTGAAAACAAATTTCTGATCTAAGAGAACAGTCTACAGATTTCACATTGTGGGAAAGAAGGAAATTAAGAAACAGAGAGGAACATAATTTAACAAGTTAGATGACTAAATCAATGCCTAAAATAGCTCTACTGAAAGCAAAGTGATTATTTCCAGCAAGAGTGAATTCAGGCCAGAAATATCAGTTATTGCATTGCATTAGCAAACAGAGCTTTAGAACAGGGAAAATAGCTTGGACCCATATCAGGGGATAGAAATGAAGTTGATGTCTCTAAAGGTTACTGCCTCACCTTTCTGTGAGGAACATATTATGCCTGCAGCATCCCAGCTGGAGTGATTCCCATCTCCTGTCTGGATAAACAAAGCAAGGGAAAAGACAAATTGCACTATAAAGAGATTAAGTGATTGATGGAATTAAGAAAAATAGGGGCAAAAAAGTACTGGGAACTGCTATCTAGATCTTCTGAGAGGCAGCAGATCAGACAATAACTGAGGCAAACATATTTTCCCTCTCTAGGATGTGGTGAGAAACACCAGTTGCCACATTCAGTTTGCTGACTTCAAAACCTGTAATGAAGACAATTAAAAAAATCTTCGACAAGGAGCATGAGAAACACCTTGTAGTAATGAATCTACAGTAAGAAAAATGAGAATAATATGTGCCTTTACAGACATCTTGAAAATATTTTTCAAAGAAGATCACAAAAATTAAGAAAGCATTAAGTTGCTCTTCACTATAACATCACAGTATGTCCAATAGTTATTACACTGCTGCTTACGTGTAAATAAAGTTCAACTGCACAGTAGGGATTTATATACCAAATAAAACCCACACTAGTGTTACATTATGAGAAATGTGATTTTCATAAGGACTCTATAAAACAAGTTACACGTAAGATGAATACAGACTCTAAAATGACAACCTTGGAAGCACATAACTTGCATATGATGTAGTTATCTGAGTGGATAAAATCTCAAAGTATTATATACTTAGAGGAAGGGTGATGATAGTCACAAAATCCTACACTTAGTTATACTAGATGTGATCTAATTAATTTGTACATGTATTTCTTCAATTAAGAATCAGAGAGCACCAAAACAGATAATTATTGTTTATTCTAAATGTGAAGCCTGAAGGATACTTGGAGTCATAAAATAATAAAATCATAAAAGACAGAACAGACCTGTTTCTAGTAACTCTTATTATATCTAGGAAAAGCAGGCCGGAAGAAATTCTAAGTAGCCTTAAAAATATTAAACTTCTTTTAGAAGTGAAAGTTCTTTGAAAGTCCTCTTTGACTGCAACAGAAAAAAATACTTTAAAAATAAAATAATTAGCATTGGAAATACTGCCTGTTTTCTAGACCTACTGTACCCTTATTCTGCATAATGTGTGCAGAATTTTCAAACTCAGTGTGAAATATACTAATAATAAATATATGTAAAATGCAAATCGTAACAACTATCTATAATGTGTTGATAAAATGCAGGTACTGAGCATAAAATTAGTTTTGTAGAGATTTCTGTGTGCAAGTATCATTCTCCAGTGCACGTAATGGAGAATAGTGTATGCATTTGTTGTAAAGTAGTTGAAACAAATAATTGTGAACACATGCATCTTGCTGCAGCTCAGTTCTGCTTTACTGAAACGTTCCCTGGAAAGTATCTTTAAGAACTCAGTAACACTAAGTCAGATCAACTTCGCTGCATTCAACACGTGATGTTATGTTGTAGACAATGAAACAAAGGCACACAAAGGCTTTTAAATTTTGACTTTTTAATTTAGACACCACATTAAACATTTAAGTATCTTATAGGCTAAGTCACAAAGAAGTGCAGCTGTATACTTTTATTAAATATCAACTCTATAACTGTGCACTGACGCAACGTCATGACATAACACAGCTAGTAGCCTGCTCCTCTGAATTGCGCCAGGTTACAGGCTGTGACCTATCGTAGTGTGAAGTTCCAGTGGAGGAGAGAGGACAAACTGATGAGTATAACTGCAACGTCTAACCTAAATTACTTTTTTCACCTAACATCCATTAGATTTCTTACAAGCAGTCTCAGCTAATCATTCTCTTCTGTATATTCATGCTAGGCAGACACTCAGCACAAGTACAGCTGAATGAATTCTCCACTGAACATGTGAGGACATTCAGTTCTTATAGCAGGATTGTGTTCTGGCCACATACATGGAACTGGGACAAGAAAGTAATGCTTTACATGACTGGGAATTACTCAAAATTGGATTTATGCACTTACACTTCGGGACAATTTTAGGTGCTCTTGTTCAGGAGGAAGAAGAAAATAAATCATTATACCCAGTATTCTGAATAGACCATAGGATTTTACCCTAAAAATACACACTCCTTATTTGGTGTCTAAAGCAGAAGAGTAGGTCAACATTAATGGTTTTTACTAATTAGATTTTTAAAGAGCTTAGAGGGAATTCTTAGCTAAAAATTACTGTGCCAAACTCCAAATATCTGACCATATTTTAACTGCGTGTCTGTGTGACTGAAGAAGACAAAAATTGTCTTAAAATGGGGTATAATTATTAACTGGGTTACTAGTTACTATTCAATGTTAATTACAATTAACAACTACGAGTTATTTGTGACTATTAGGGGCAATATTTATTTATAATATATAACCAGGCTTTCATACATAAGGCCGTTTTATATGTGCTGCATGACTTCGGGGGAGGAAAGATGTTACCAGATTCCATTCTATACATATAGCACTAATCTCTTCCTGTATACTATACATACATAGTCACTTCAGATCATTTTCCGATCTAAGATGTTCAACCACCAGTAAAAAGTGCAAGCTGACATGTAAACCTGCTGTGCAACTGTCACCAACTCTGAACATTGCTAAGAAAAGAGTATGTATGAAACACCTCCAACACATTTTTGTCACTGAATTTCACAAAGAGATGCATGAAACAATGCAACAAATTCATGCAGCCATTGGTCAGTACATGACTTTTCACTATGTAACTCCACAAAAGACCAAGTTTTAGTGAAAACATAACTGCTGAGTTTAATTGTTAGCTAGCATTCATTCTGACCACTGTTGGGCATAAATCATGAGCGGATAAATTCCTGCAGAGAACAGAGAAGAGTGTAAAAACTGCAAAAAACAACAGATGAAAATATTTGAGAGCACATGCCCAATACCATCTTCAAGGGCACTGCATAAAAGCCATGAATGCACAGTAATCCAGAAGCAGAAAAATTTGGGCAGGAAATATATTGGCACAAATCACATTTAATATAATTGGCAAGAATATAATATAAGTTGGCAGGAACGACACACATTGCTAAGTTACTGTATGCCCATTCAAGATCAAATAACTCATAAGAAATTTAGAATAAATGCAGATTAACCAAAAATAGCCATTAGGTTTATTTTACACACGATAGGAACTGACTTAAGCTATAACTTAAATATTTTCAGACTTATTCAGGTCAGCACTTTTGAACTTCACAGTAGTCTGACAAAAGATGATAAGAAGTCTCTGTTTCTCTTATGTCATAAACCACACAATTTAGAACTGAAATAAACTGTTCTCATCTTCAACCAGCTCTCAGTTACAATTATCTCTGATCGCCTCTCAATTAGTCAAGCATGCTTCTCCTTTTGCTTACACTTATTCCTATAGAGGATATAAATTTGAAAGAATAGCTACTGTTATTTAAGAAGTTTCTGCCACATAGAAGACAGCAGCTTCCCTTTTCTTTAACATAAGTTTTTTGCACTTAAACTCTAAATGTGTCTTGCATCACACCTCTACCTCTGTCTTTCACTGTCAGGATGGGTTAATGACTTGGTCAAAGAGCAAAGCACACAATTTTTTAGTTCCATAAACTTTACTAAAATAGTAGCCAGATTTGGTTTTGCTAAGGTTATTCCAAAAGGACAGAGGAAAGTTCATTCTCTCTCTCTTTTTTTGTCTCATTCTGCTGGTTGTGTGTCACGTAACCCTTGACACTACGTTATTGTGAAATCTTCTCAGTAAACCTCTAACCTCTTTTTTTTCTGTAGAGGCAAAAAGACTACAATGGGACAGCTGAGACAGCATTCTTCTCTTTTCTCATGACGAAAGAAAGAACTCAAACCATGCAGCTTGCAATACTGAGGGGAAAAATATTATGCTACCAAATCCATCATAAAGTAAGCAGATTAGGAATGCTGGCAGACAAGCTAACTCAAAATCTTTGCTGGATTTCTCATTGCCCACAGGATTTTAAGTCTGCACAGAAAAAGTTGCCAACCTTGCAGTCTCTAGGACCTCCATCCGTAATCAACTTCCACTCATACAGATTAGCAGGTTTTTGCTAATAACGGTTTAAACCTCCCTGCAGAATCACAGTCTCTGAACTATTACACTGCAATCCCTATTTACTGCACACATTCTCTTTTTTATATTTATATGAAAAATTGCATTTACCTGTTTTTCCTCTATGACTCCATACCCAGAATCACAGAAAAGATTTCAATGCCATTTGTGAACTGCAAAAAAGGAGTGATACAATCTCCAAATCACATATTATGAATTCACAGAAGGAAGTATGATAAACGAAACCAGTGTGTCTAGTTAGGAGCTCAGTTTTGAAAAGGTGTTACAAATGCAATTTTTCCATATAAATGTTGCAGCTCTGAATGTTCAGCCTCAGCAGCCATACCTGAAGACACTTAAGAGAAAGGTCACTAAAATGTCAATAGAAGCATGCTATCCAAGTTGCTGATCTTGATAGAGCAGGGTTAATGCAACAATCTCTGCTGTATACATCGCTGACAGCAGGTAGGGAATGAATAGAAGAGTCATTCAAGAAGCCTTTAAAATTTACCCTCTTAAAAATCAGACTTTCGAACACAAGGCATGTTCCATGAAGTGCTCCATGATCACTGCTGTTCACTTTGAAAGATGTAAAACATGTAAAGCATTACTACTAAAATAGTTTTGCACTTGGACCATCTCTCTGCTTTTTGGATGATGAATGCTGGCAGGAGGAACATACACTACCCTACTACTAACTGTACAAAACAATTATCACAGCCATAATATACAAATTATTACATTAAAAAGACTATGGGTCGAAGCAATTTACAGCTGTCATTCAACAGATATCCAAATTCTAGTTCAAACACAGGTAAATTTAATCCCACTCCAGATCCTATTATCCCTAAATCCTCAGGTAGGGTGTGCACCAGATCTGTCCACCAAAACACCTGTAATTCATTACTGGCCTTAAAATGTTGTGAATTATGTCAAAACATGAGGGATTGGTTATTTGCTTCCCTTTAAATTCATGAAAATTTTATTTAGCAAGGGAGATTCAAAAATTCCACCTCATTTGAATTAAATTTCTATGGGGACAGTGAGAGAAGAACTTATTATGCCACTCAGACAGACAGGTCCCTTGATATATTTTTTTTCCCAAGCTGCATGAACTCTCTAAACACTGATATACAGCAGGCTGATTTGTATTCTCTAATACCCTCCTGAAGGCCTTGATTTTCCTTTCTTTCATTTTTTCTTAAAGTACAAAGATGGTCATTATCTCTTGACAAAAGAGCACTTTTCCAAAACACATGCACGTGTTAGAGGGATTTCAGAAACATAAACAGACAAAAGTAGTCTGAATTTCTATCTTAAGAATGGTGGGTAAGATTAAAACAGAATAGGCTTTTTCCTAAACAGTCATCACCATACTTAAGGATGAGGTAGGCAGTACAAATTATTTTGCTTTGTCCAGTCTGGGGTATTAAGTAACAATTCAGTAATTAATTCCTGGTTATTACCATGTTTTTGAGACTTATTGCTGAAGAATATTCTCTCATAAAATATATGCACATATAGGAGTTAGACAACCCTCTAAGTTTTTGGTATGAAAAGATGTTTATACCGTGATACTAATAACACTTCTCTTCCACCAAAACTTGAACAGGGAAAGAACACAGACCCTGTGAGACACGATGCCATTAGCTTGTCCTCACAGACACACTGCCTTTTCAATTCCATGCACATATGTGCATTCATCATTTCAGGACAACAAATTTTAGCCAACACGTGTAAGAACATACGCTTAGGCATCTGAAAAATAAATGAAAGTTCTGCTTTTTTGTTGTTTATTTTTTAAGAATAAAATAAGCTCCTTCTGTTAATAATCTAACATAGAACAAGAAGGTTTAGGAATGTCTTAGGGCTCAGCATGTGTCAAGTAGCAGAAAATTAATCTCTCCAAGGGTACAAGGTGAATGTGCAGGTTGAAATTCACACACCACATTCACTGCAGCTTCTAAGTCCTTGAATTTTGCTACTTCATAGTAGAAGTGTTAACCACAGACTGTGCCAAGAGGAAGACACATTACATGAGCCATCCAAACTGTTCACAGGCCTTTTGTGACAGGATAGAAGCTGAGCCACAGCTTTCATCAAGCAGCTAATTGTTTTGGACTATCGGGATACGCTCTGATGTTGGTTCTATATGTTCTCCCCACACACATATCGAACACATTAATAAGCATGAGTGTTTGCTTGTTTTGCTTTAAAAATTTCGTTGGAAAGGGGGGGGAGAAGACAAAGACACTACCTGCTCACGAATCAAAGACTGACTTGCAGCAATAATGAAACTAAAGTGTTGAAAATTCTTCAGGAAATAAAAAGATTACAGAGCTCATTCTTACAAATAATCCCCTATATGTAATATAAATAAACATAATGAAAACAACAGGCTGCATACTACAGACAAAAGACTGCACAAAGTCCACAGTTAGCTCACTGTGAGAGTTTGGAGAGAGAGAAGAAGGGGAAAAAAAAACCAACGAAAGAAAGCAGTATGTACATTTTGGGTGAACAGTTAAGCAGTCAGATAGCTCATGTATCTTAGCCAGAAAACAGCGGTGCCAAAAACAAAGCCAGCTGGCACCCATTTAGCCCAAGAGGCTCACTGTTTCTTAGCCAGCTTCCCCACGGGGCTTCCATCCATGTAGTAGATGTGCTGGCTCACCGGCTGGTTGCGCTATGATATCCTGGACATTGCCTAGTTTGGAGTATAGCCAATGGCAGACAGCATGTCAAGGGTAAAAGGAAAAAAAAAAAGGGCATCTGGGGAGACACAGACTGATATATGGAACATATTAAGAAGAACAGAGAGGAGAAGGTACTACAGCAGAAAAGGTAAAGCCTGATCAGCAGGAGTACTTAACAGCTCACCTCTGCATTTGAGTTGGAAGCCCTGACAACAAAAGAAGCTATACTGACATTACAGCTTAAAAGCTGTAATGGTTGCACAAAGTACATTTCAAGTATGAGGACACTTGACAAGGGAACAGGTAATTCTCTCTCCTATCCTTTTCCTGAAACTACCAAATCTAAAGCTGTCATTCCTAAGAAATGTGAGAAAGATTTTTAAAAGGTTTCCTAGTATCAGAGCAGGACACAAAAGTCTTTCTTTTTCCCGTTCACACAGTTGTAGTCTCAGTAGGGAATCAAATGAGTAGATGATCTTGGAGCCTAACTTAAGGCACTGTGACTGGTACAGAATGTTCTCTTGGTTTGTAAGAAATAGATACTGGGTAGGGAAATTTATCCTGCCTGTTTTGGCACCTCTCTAAAGATCACAGGCAACTCCAGCCATGATGTTTCAGTTTTTGAACATTTAGTCATGGGAACCTTAAAATATTCTTTAGATTCAGCTTTAGAATTTGGGATAGTATTACCTCTTATCTAAAAAAAACAAACAACTGCATCATTTCCCATACACAGCTGCGGTCTCACAACCAATAATACACAGAAGACGGGGCACTGCTACTGCTACAAGGGTCAGCCCTAATGCCTCTAAAAAGTTTTCAATTTTGTCTTGTTCATTCAGCAGCGTACAGCACGGCTCCACAAAAAGAATAGATCTTTGAGTCTAATCTAATCTTACTTTGCAGGTTCCCAAAAGAAGCATCTCCCACTGTCTTGGTGTAGCACCTCCAATGTTCTATTTTTTTACTCAGAAAAACTCAGTGAACACAGAACTTAATAGTCAGTTTCATGTTTTTCTTACAGGTAGTCCATAAAAAAATCTTTACTTTCTTATGCCACATATGCAATACAAAGATAACTTACACTGCAGATTTAATCACAAAAAACAGAAAAGACTTTTCACAAATAGAGATACTAAACTTCACCCAGGAATTATGTACAACACTGTGATTCTGTTTTCTAGCTCTTGTCTTTGTATTAAATTGCTCTCCTGTACCTTTTTTTTTTTTTTCCTGGCAAAACTACTATGATTTCAGTTTCATTAAAGCTCAAGCCCAAATGACTCTTTTTGGTTGCATGAGGTGTCGGGGTCAGGGTGGGAAAAAGAAAAAAAAAAAGAAAAAGAAGAAAAGGAGCAAAGTAGTTTAGCAGAGCAGCATATGTGAAGACCACTTCAAAGCCATAAATCCTGCCAAAGTACCTCAGAGAATAATGATCAGTCAAGACTTTAATCATCAAGAAAAGCTAGTTGAGAGAATAAGGAGGGTCCTAAGGGTAATAGCTGTAAAATGAAAGTGTCCACTGAGTGCATTTTTTTCGTTACAGACAATTGAGCCATTTCTCAACCTTGTTTATCTTTAGCTTTTCCTGTTAGACCAGAGGGAGAGTAAGGGATATTATACCCATCTCCCCCCAGTGAAGTAGAAAGAAAAATGCTAGAAATGCTTTAAGATGAACAATGTTGCTTTCACAGACATGGTTATGTGTCCTTTTTCAGGGCAGGTTTTCAGGCTGAGCGCCAACCCCTGGTCCCTTCAACATTTCTCATTTGGCTGAAATCCAGGCTCTGTCCTTAGCCCAAGAATCATAGCATACTTAGGATATCCCGCTATGCTTTTCTGAGTACTGAGACACATAATCCCATTATTTAGAATATCCCCAATAATCCCATTGTCTCCTGAGCCTTGATCTGATCCTTCATGCTGTGTTTTGGCTTAAATGCACCCAGTCCCAGGAGACTGAGACCTGACAGACATGTAAAATGAGTCACATGGATCAGTTTTGATCCATCTTCTAAAATGTTATCACTGCTTATTATATAGTGCATGAAGGAAAAAAAATAAATCAGAATAGAAATAATTTTCTGCTTCAATTTCTTTGAGTTTACAGAGTGTTACATCAGGTTTGATTAGACTCATGGTCTACCTTCTGAACTAGAGATTGCCCTTAGTGCAGCTATGCTCCAGTGATGCTGTCTGGTCCTGCCATTAAGTCCCTTCTTGCAAACATGCTGTGAGAATATTCTCCATCTCCAGTGCTTCAGGCTTCTTGTTACATTTGAAAGGGCTTATCTTAGTCTCTCTGCAAACTCCTTTTAAATATAACTGTTTTGTTGTTTGTTTTTTTTTTTTTTTTAGTTTGTTTTTTGCCTTGTCCCATTTGCCAGTTTTGTTCTTGGAAATATGTGAGGAAATCACTTCTTGCTCAGAGAAAAGCACTAATATGCCACTTCCTTTTACCACAGCACTCTTTCGAACAAAGCCTTCCCTCCAGCCTTGCTGTGGTGGGTTGGTTCTTGCCAGCAAAATTAGAGTCATGGTTCTGCACTCCAGCGGAGTGATTTTCAGAACAATTTCTCATCTTTAACCAGAATACACAGCTTTCCCAAAAGTCTGTCCCTGAATTCATGGTTGTCCAGCCTATGTTACTGGCTTCTCTGTGAAAAAAAACCTGATCCACAATGGCATTGTATGGTATACCAATTTAATACTTGTAACATTAAGATCCTTAGGTGGAAGATCATATGTAGATAATGGTACTAACAAAGGGGAATCTGAAGGTTTTTTTCCACTGAGGCCAATAATGACAATTTCATCTGAAATAATTAAGCACTGGTTTACTGTTTCTTCTCCCTTCCAGTTTTTGCATAATAAAACCTCATATATATTTTCTAGATTTTGCATAAGTCAAACTGTTGAAATGATTACAAAATCTGTTTCTTCAGTGAAATGATCAGAGCTAAAATGCTAGTTTTTACAAACCAAGACTAAATTTTTCATTTAACTTTCTTGACTGTCATTTCTTTATAATTTGAATTATGTGCATAAGACCAATTCAATCAATTCATTTATTGGTTATAAACATAGAAGAACAGAACTGATCAACAGTTTGAAAGTATATTTCTACTAGCATTTGGTGTGTTCCAGTTAATAGCAAGTGGAATGATCAGTATACAGCATACAGTCTGTAGTTACATAGACTGAGATGGGAGTCTGTGATATGAGAGAGCATGGGTGCACGCATTCCAAGACATTATTAATCCTTTTTTCTTATTTTAGAAGTATAAAAAGTAATGCATGAAACAGTATTGTATTTGTCTGAAATTCTAATTCAAGTTAAAAAAAAAATCAGCACAGGATAAACTGTTGTTTGTAGAAAACTTTTTTTTTTTTTTTTTTAATAAATTGCAAAGCCAAAGGCCAGAATAAGTTCAAATTACTCCTTTGGAAGATTAATTCAAACACAATCAGTGCAAAGTTTTCAATTTCTGCAGGTTTGCCAAGTGGTCAGTTTAAAGGATTGCATCCTGTTGAGACACAGAAAACCACACGGTGGAAACCTCAAGCAGCAGGATGTGAATGAGTGAGCGTCCTGAAGAAAGACTAAGGGAGACGTAGTTCTACTCTAAATTATAATGAAAGAAAAACCAGCTTTATTTGGTAAAAATGGCAGTTCCCAAGCACTCTATCATTTAACAGCCCATTAAAAATTAGCCACTCTGACATTTTCTTGTACAATAGCAATCTTTTTCAGATAAAGAAAAACAGAACAAAATTCACATCTCCCAAGAGAAAAATTAATCAGTAATTCTGTAAAAGCCTCTGTTATGTTATGTCTCACAGGAGCCCTTGTTCCTCATCCTCTCTGCTCTTTCACTCAATGCAGAGAAAACTATTCTTTTAAAGATAAACTAAAGGAGACTATATTACTGTAGTTCATAGAATATTATGCAACATGCAGCAGTGATACTTTGCATACAAAATAAATTAAATTTAGGAAATAATTTAGGAAGAGCTTGAGAAGCGTTTTTCCAAGTAAGGTTTTTTAAAATACCCCACAAGCACCCAGTTTTTGGCACAAAATGCTGGTTATCTTCAGCGATCAGCCCTTCGGATTATATTCTATCATTCAGTAAGACTTCAAATATATCTAGATCAGACAATGTCCCATCCACCCTCCCATCCCACCCACAAACCTCAGTTGGCCCAGCAACTGTAAATATTTCATCATAAGACTTTATATCCTGAAGAAATGGGCCAGGATATTTAGAACATCAAACAATCATTTGGCAGTAAATATTTTTATAATAAACATTTTCCCTCTCTCCTGCACTGTTGAAGCCTGGCTGTTTCAGGGCAGAAAATTGGATCTTCCTCCTGTCTCCCTGCCAAACCAAGATTTTCCTCATTTTCCAAGGTTTGTTTCCACCCTGCCACTGTGAAAGCTTTCAGAAGTTAAAGACAAATCCCACAGGCTAACAATTCTTTTTCTAGGCAGCACTGATTTGTTTCATTCTCTGTGTGTTTATCTCTGATTTCAAATATTATCATTCACAGTAAAGGACCTACCAGTACTCATCCATCAGACTGCTTTGTTGGCCATGCATCCTAACAGCATCATCCCAGCAAAGCGCTTAGCCTCAAGCACCACACTTGCTGCACATCGCTCCCTTGCACATGCCAGGGAGGAAATTGCCTGCATCCCTGTCCTGTTCAGAGCCAGGTAGGGATAAGGCACTGTAGAGAGTGGTGGGGAAGCCTTAAACAAGAGTCCAAATACAAACAGAAACAGCAAATCAAATCATTTGGGTATATGCATTCTCTAGAAATTTGGCTATGGTTTTCAGTTCATGATCCTTTCGGCCTGAGAATTTATGAGAGCAGGAAGAACACTCAGAATAATGCAGGAGAGAAAATTCAGTGGAAACGTTCCAGATACAGTCCCCAAATAGGTGTCATTCACAACAGAGGATTTTCTTTGAAGCATGAGGTAACATCCGTATTATTCATATTACAAGAGTCATGCAGTTTGTATATTAATTGGTGATAATTTATTCTTTAATTCTTCTTCCTAATTCCTAAAGAATAATTCTCCCTCTCAGTATTCAAAGGAAGTACCATGTATAACTGCTGCAGCAAATTATGAACAAACCCAAGGTGCCTAAATAAAGTCTGAAGACAGATTTTTTTTCTCCATTTCTTCATGAGTGGCATGGTATCTGGGGGAAGGCTAAAGTTCCATAAATCTATCCTTGGACAGTGCTACTGCTGCAGCCATCACTTAGTTTTGTAGCTAGAAGAGACTGAAGTACTTGCTTCTATCTACTGCTTGGTAATACAAACTGTTAATATACATCCCAAGGGGAAATCCCTAATAAGCAGCACTCTGCATACAGACTGGCTGCCATCTGATGGAGGCATACGAAGCAGGATCTCATTTTCTGATGTCCCACACCTCGCTTCTCCTGCCTGCAGGGCAGAGACTCCATGATAATGCTTTCCTTACTCACAGACTCCAATAGAGAAAAAAAAATTGCTAAAGGCTGAAAAACATTTAGTCACCAAGTTTCTTAACGTCATCCTTGTCTATGATATAAAACAAACGAAATGGAAGGTAGGTTCACTCCTTCTTATAAGCTCAGATATAGGCACACAGACTAAATATGGCATACATTGCATTCCTAACACCTATTTTCCAAAGACTCTTCTCAACTTAAGATGAAGGGTTTCAAAAGCAAACAAATGCCATCACCATACAAAAAAAAAATAATAATAATAAAAAAAAATCAAGTGTTCACTAGATTACTATGATTGAGATGGGATTGGCTTTTATTAGGTAAGGAAAACAAAACTGAAAAAAGAATCTGTAAAAGGAAGAAAAGCCTCAGTCAATGAAAAGTCACCTGGGAGATATGAATGCAGTTTTTATTGCTGTTATGCATGGGGGCAGGGGAAAAGAATAATATGACAGCCTAATAACATCCACCTAGAACTCAATTGCAAGTTTATATAACATAGCATGTTTTTTATCCTTATTGCACTGTATAGTAGGATAATGGTTTTACTTCACAGTGCCAGAGGCAGAAGATACTTCTGAAAATCACTTAGACATCAACATCACACAAGACTGATCTAATTTTTTCATAATTTATTTATTTATTACTATTATTACTTGCCAAGCATACAAATGCAAAATGACTATTATTCAACAGGAGAAGCTATAATTTGCATATTCCCTACCATTTCTCTCTATCATACTGATGGATTAGTGCCACAAGCTGCCTGCTTCAAAGATACAGCATATCAGCGCTTTCAGAAAACATTAGAACTAAGAGAAGAGAGAAACACAAGTCAAAACTTATATTTATTATCTATACTTGGGTCATACGTGATTCCTCAGGTCTCTGAGTGAAACCACTTTCAGTTAAAACAGGAAGACTGAAATACAGTCCAACACAAAGTCTGGAACAGACTGAATGAAACCAGAATAGATGAGAAGAGTTGGTACATAAATAAATAAATAAAAGCCAACACAAAAAAAAGATACTTGGAATGAGGAGAAAGATTCGTTTTTTATAATGCTAACAATTTAGAATATGTGAGACTTCACTGAAAGGCCTGATTATATTAAGCATTTGATTTCTTTTAATGAAAAAAATAATACAGAGAAAGGGTGAAAAATACTGAATGTATTCCTACAGAATTATAATTGGTCAATTATGTTTGCATTTGTCACATGCATGCACACCCACAAAAATTTGTGGGTTTTGCTCAGATGAAATTTTGTCTCACCTGATAGTTCAAAGGGATGCTTTAAGCCCACTGCAGCACGGACAATTCCTCACCACCTTCACAGTATTGCAGCTACACAAAAACTGTTTGCAAACACTTGTACCCTTTGGGTATTATCACTTTATTTCCTTTTAACAGTGTAACAAATTAAATGTTAAGTGAGATATGTGTGGGCAAGCTAGCAATAGCTCTCGCCATACCCAGCAGTCCTGCCCCCTCTTAGAGACAGTATTAGGCCAGACTGACCATGACACATAGCCCAAAGGGCATTTGCTATGAGCTCCCTGTAGTTAACTTCCTGCTGATCACCTCTTGTCTGCCATTTGGAAGCCCCCAAACATCCTCAGGTGTTACCAGCACTGGGAATTCAGAAAGGCAAATTTTCTGTTGAAAAACAGAAACTGTTGCTTTTTTCAGACTGTCCCAAATTCATTTACTCAGCCTACAAGCTCTCCTCGTTTATCGGCCTTGAGAAGAGAACAGCACAGGTAGCTTGCTGTCTCCAGTCTTTCTAGTTTGCTTGTTTCTTCCTTTACTAACCACAAGCATACTTCATTCTGCAACGCGCACACTTCAATCTGCCTCCTGTATAACTGGAGAACTTCAAGGGCCTGTAATAGGGCAGTCAGTCACTCTTCATGTGAAGGTCAATTTCTATTACTCAGATGGTCTGATTTGTTTTCAAAACAAATCAGCTAGGCAGTTATCCCTCTTCTCTTCAAAAGCCAAAAAACTGATTTTTTTTTTGCCTCTTTCTGGAGCACATACCTAATACAAAAACATCTTCCATCTCTGAAAGCTGCTGTTGAAACAAAGGTTAGCTGGGGAGCTGGCATACAGGGCTGACAGATATTGGGGGTCTAAAAGCCTCCCTGATGGGGACTGCAGAAAAAACTTGCCAGTCACAGCATGGTGAAAATGTGTAATTTCAAGAAAGCAAAAGTTGCCTGGTTTCTCTGATGCTATTTCAATTTATCACCTCTTCAAAATTTCAAGCTATCGAGGTCTTTCTGTAGGAACCATTCTTCTCCACCAGAGACACTGGTGCTTACAGGAGACAGAAGGGAGAAGTGATTTGTCCTCATTTAGCCTTCCCCAGATGTGTTGTAAATTTACCTTCAGTTTCACACCCATTCAATCTGCTTGAAAATCCGTGGTCTGATCATTTTGCACTGCTGGAAACTATTCAGTCAGTCAGCAAGGTTACTTGCTAACACCCACTTGTCTGCAGTGGACCATCACAGAATGCCTAGTATAAAACCTGCAACAAATTCCTGTCAAATCTTCAAAATCAAAGCAAGCTTATGCATCTTCCTAACATTTGCTCAAAGTATGAGTTTTCAGTACTATATTAATTAATAATTTTCATAATTTTTAATGTCACTAAAAAAAAAAGCATGTTTGAATTGTACAGGGCTCTGCCACTGAGAATATACCTTGCTATCACTTTTCTGAAATCACCACTATTGGTAAACCTCAGACAGCAGCTCTCATTTAATTTATAATATCCACCTTGATTCTACACATTACCTGGGCACATACTGGAAATTACATGTAATTGATTGTAGCTGACTGAAATCAAGTTAATGTTTTGTTAAAATCAAAGATGTAGTCACCTTCCTGCACTAGGCTTTACATTTTTATTCCTCTAATATCTGAATAACGAGGAACATTAATCATGCAAGAATATTAAAAAATGCCCAAAACATCTGGAAAGGAAGTAACAGCTACAGCATGTCGAAGATGGAAATATTCAGTCTGCTGACTCTGAAATGTAGATTCTTTCAAAACAAGCAAGTTTTTCAAGAAGTGTAATACTATATAGAATATTGTATATGAACTTGTGATGAATTACTGTGAATTAGTACTACAATTTTCAAGGTTAGAACTAACTACCACAGGAACGTATCACAATAGCACACAACAGTAATAGTCCCTACTTAATTTTTTTGCCTGCTTACTTGAGCTGCCTGCCTTTTCCTTTCCATAGTTAGTAAGACCAGAATGAAGTATTTAAAGTTTCACTTGGGAAAAAAAAAAAAAAAAAACTGTTAAAAAGTAGTGAGATCTGTGGGCACTGAAAATGCACATTTGTTTTGCCAGTGAGTAGGAAGGGAACCACTTTTATTAAAGTTTCAAAAAAAAAAAAAAAAAAAAAAAAAACAGTAGAAAAGTAGTTGTATGGGCCATCTTTTACAAATGAAGGGTTAAGCTTGCAAGGAATTCAAGCTTGTCTAATGCAACAAGCCCTAACTTCCACTAGTAAGCCACTAAAAACTAGTATAGATATGCTGGTGCATGTCAGTGAATCACTAATAACTGAGAATTCAGTGCACATGGTTCAAGACTTTGGGCTTTAGAAAATTAAGAAACAACTGGAAAGTTCCCCACAACTTTGCAAACTAACTTGCAAGCTTCTTTTATCCAAGAAAAGTGGGTGGCTAGTGTGGGTACAGAACAACATTAAGCTTCTAAAAAGAGCTAATGCACATTATGTTACTATGTCTTCTGAACCTGTTAGTTTCAGAGCTTTCAAAATCATTTATGCTATATTTCTGTTAACAGTTGATGTGCTGTCACTGTATCAAAACTAGTACTGCCATCAAAATAACAAGTAACATTTCAGCATAATGTTGTGTTCCCACACACAGTGCTATTGATCTTCTATTTAAATTGGAAGCAAATCAGAAGAGAAACCAGTTTTGTTGTTTGCTCAGCTCATGGCACAGTTGTGACTACTGCAATCTCACAGTGGGTAAATGCAGTTTTTAGATTCCAACCTAATTCCAGACAATCACTGATATTCCCAATAGAGTTTAGTAACCCCTTAAGAAAATATTGATAGGAATGTAATTTAAACAGAATTTCCTACTTGATAGTAAAAAAGTAGCAGGAACAAGAGGCTGCCTCAAAGCAGGGTTCTACCGAACTTGCCAACAGAGCAGCAGAAAATGTCTGGGATTCCAGTGTGTTCCACTACTCTGATAAAGTATAGAACTCTGTCAGCATAGATGAGGAAATAATGTTAATTCCAAGCAAGCTTTAATTCTAATTAAATAATAATAATAATTTAAAAACCCTCAGTTCACATTCCCTTCATTTTCTTTCCAGTTGTGTATAAGTGATCTTATTGCTGAGAAAATTTGCCAAAGTTACATTTTAACTCATCTAATTAAAATGTGAAAAGCTGTCCAAGATCCATAAGCAAAGGGATGCTATGGAAGGATTGTCTCAAACATGAGAAAAATAAGAACTTATCCATTCACAAGCAAAGGAGATTTTTCTCACTAATTTCAATGGACTTGGAATAAGTCCTAATTTCACATAATCACTATACTTTGCTTAGTGGTCATACGCTGAAGTAAACACTACTATGCTGTATATCTGCCACTAGTTGAAGTACAGTGTCAGAGACGGAATGTCTCCTTTTATACATGGATTTAGCAATCTCTGTTATTTTGGTATGAGTCAAATTTCATCTTCAAAGTATTAAGACTTCATCCCAGGTTCCTTCCTTTATCTTAACAGAGATAATTGATTTCCTTACTTTCTTTTAAACAAAGAATTCAGAATGATGATGAATTCCATACCAAAGTTAGAATTATCGGAATATCATCACAGAGACAGCTTCTTTGTTGTAAATTTAGAGTTTAGTGTGGCTTTCTAAATGCACATAGAAAATGCGATACTGCCTAAATTGACAGCATCAAGTGCTAATATAGAGAGCTACTGTTATAAAACACCCCATGCAATTTACACTCTTAAGCTGGCTGCCCTCACTTCTCTGGAGTTACAAACCTCAACTGCCACTTTATTTTCAAGTACTAAAGCAGTCACATGCTGGGACTTATCCTTACAGTTCATTTTGATTTGAATTTCTTGGCATTTGAAGAACATACTCTGCTTAAGAACTAAGACATTTCTTTCTTCTTGTATTTTATTTTCTTCCCTTGTTTCTCAAAGGGCAAGGGGCTGTTCAGATAGCTGTGTTTACACCCCTGGTAAAAATCTTCACCAAAAGATTTGTGCTCTTTCCCTGAATTTCTGCTTCAGATGCGTCTTCCCTGACCTCCTATTTCAAATCTGTCTTCATTGTTATTCAGGCTTAATAATGGAACTGTTATTATGCCTTGTCCTTCCCTCAAAACCCTCCATCTGTGACTACACAAAATTTCTTTCTCATATGTTTCCCAGTCATTTTTATCTCCCAAACATTTCTGTGCTTGAATTGCTTACCTTTGCATTTCAAATAAGACCAGACTTACTATTAACTGTCTTGGTGTCTTTAAAAACTGTCATTCAAAATGTTTTTTTAAAAAAACTGCCAAGTACTATGGACAACAAAAAGAGAAGAGGGGCAGACAATAAAACGAAGCTAAAGAATTATAAGCTTTAAAAGTCTGATAATGTTTAGAGGTTTTTAAACCACTGAAATTAATTTAACGTGAAATCTTGCCAAACATGAAATGTACTCAGTGTCTTATAAACACACTGCCACCTGCCCCTGTGTACATTAAAATATTCTGCCCTCCAATCCTGAGTACATGTACAATGCACATTCATTAATTTCCTTTCTTACACTATGGCAGTTCAGAAAAACCACTTCATAAAAATATGCACCCAGTGTGCTGCTCCTCCCTGCACACTGCTCTGGGGGCTCCTGCCAACTATCAGAAAATAATATGAAGAGAAGATAATATATCAAGAAAATATCAAGAGAATATATGAAAAGGGTGATAATCAGTGGAGCACAGTCTAGCTGAAGGTCAGTAACTAGCAGTGCACCACAGGGATCAATAGTGGGTCCAATGCCATCCAAGATCTTCATTAATGATCTGGATAATGGAGCAAACTGTAAACTTGTCACAGAAAAGTGGTATAAGCTCAAAACAAAGCAAATAGAGTATTTGAACAAAATTTCATTTCTCCACATAATATTGTATTTTTCTAATCTTGCACTGAAATTCCAATCAAGATCTTAAACCTCTTTGCACAACCTTCAGCAACTCCATGAATTGTTATAAATGTCAAACTCAAAGATCATTCATCTTAGCCACTGAAATAAAAACAAAAACAAAAAAAAAAAAAGACAAAAGACTTTTTAAAATACCTTGCAAAAGTACTTTCCCCTGAAGGAAAACATAATTACATATTCATTTCTACATTTCACACAATGATTTTTCACTTAGTTTGTGTAGAACTTCTAACACCAAACGTCTACAGACAATTCTCAAGAATAAGCGTAAACTTAAGGACAGACCACAAAATGCACATTTTTCAGGAAACTGTTGAATTAGAATGCAGAAGGATATCTATGTCCTTAAGGACCTTCTTCCACATACTAATGCAAGAACTAACACCTTCTTCTTAATATGTAAATTGTATTAGGAACACAGCTTAACAGATTCCTTTGAAAACACATTTCAATGTCAAAAAACTGATAAAACGTTATACATTTTTGAAGCATCTCTTGCACTTGGCATAATGATATGGTCTCCATTCATAACATTTAATAAAAGTATAATTTTAGAAGAGTATAGAGAAGAACAAGGCGTGTATAACCAATAACTGAATTCATCTCAGATCCAAAACTGCCCTTTCTTATTTTTTTTTTTTTTTAATTACAACTGTTTCTTTATGTCAGGGGAACAGCATGTCTTCACCTTTGAGACTAGTATTTGTAAAATGGAGAAAAGGGGAATTGATTCCTATAAACACAAACAAACATACAACATGTTGTACTAAAGGACATGGTTTAGTGCGGATATATTGGTGGTAGATGGACGGTTGGACTGGATGATCTTTGAGGTCTTTTCCAACTTTGGTGATTCTACGCTTCTTTGAAACACAAGGGCCGACCTCACAGTCATAGCCAATCTCTCCCTAAAACTTGAATGCTGTGTTAGTAACTTGAGAGAATTGTATTATGTTCTTCACATTCTGACAAAAGGGTCTTTGTTTCCACTATAACTAATTAAAAACTGACATGATATTCACTGAATAATTACCTGATCTTCACAGCTCATATTCTTTTGAAGGTTGAGGCTGTTTCTGGAGTCTAAGTTTCAAACTAATAACCTGTACACTGAACACTCAACTTTTTGATCTGCACACTGCTTTCCAGAGCACAGGTGATTAGAGAAACACTAGCATATGTGCTGCTCATTTTGTTCAATGTTTTTCAGTGTTTTTTATAACTGTTAAGCCAAGGCTGAGAACAGTATGCGGAGCACAACAGCTTGGCCAAATACACAGTGTAAAGGCTGCTGAATTGCTTCCCATGATGAATTGAAACAAGATTCAGCCCTGAGGATGACTGAACCAACTGGTTCTGAAAATAATACTATTTCCTGTGCCCTAAAGTTCACTGATGTACACTGCACATCCACTGAAGGTCTGTCTTCCTACAGAAATAAAATCTTTTCAGTAGTGAATAGAAACCAGTTACTTGAAGTGATATTGAGTGCAAGAAATATTGAAGTAAGAATGTAAAATGTAGCTACTAATTTACCATTTGTTACATTTTTTAATGGATGCAACAATTGCTAAGGCAGCAAAACAATGACAACTAGCAGTAATGCATTTGTTGCATACTATTCATCTACAGATGCACATGAACAAAAATGGAAAAACAGCGTTCTCCATTATCTTTTGAGAGCTATTAAGGGAACACAAACTGTAAATATCCAACTGTAACAGATGCCATGCATCATGAATATATCAACTTTCATTCATGAATAGATATTTTGAACAGCCCAGTGGGAGTATGCACAACTCGATAAATATCCACATTATCCAAAATCAGGAACATTTCTTATTTTTAAGAGGACTGCTATATTAGAAAGATTATTACAAGAAAATACTCAAGGGAGAAGTCAAGCTTTCCTTTGTAATTAAACTTCCTTTGAAACTGAAACTCTTCTTTATGTTTCAAGACTGAAACAAGAGACTTCATGAAAGACAGACTTCTAAAGCTCCCAGAATAGTTTTCTCTCCTAATAGTCATGCAAGATTTAGCAAACATTTCTAATATCTGACTTTGCTCAAAAGTGCAGAACAAAGTTGGCTCTCCCTACTTGCTTTCCAGAAGCTTATTTTCAGGGAAATATGACAAAATATATAAATAAATAAATAACAGCCTCCGTATTCGAAATTGTGAGAGAACTTGTGATTTTTTTTGCCTGTTGTAATACGATGACCTAGTGATACTGAGGTCGTTTGGATAATCTTTTAAGGCCTATCAAAAGTGATTTTTTTTTTTAATTCACACAAGTTAGCAAAAAAAAATCATCTGAAAAACAATAAGGAAAAACAATAACAGGAGAAAGTTTCTCATTAGCAGAAGAAACTTCAAAGAAACAAAATTAATGTTACAAATCAAGACAGTTATATATAAAAATTCTCAAAAAGAAAAGAGAAATCACTTAAAAACACAAATACTTTAGAAAAGCAATGCAAACAGGCTCAACAGAAGCAAAAAACTTGGAACAAAAGTGTTAATTATGAAATTATATCCCAAGATGTCACATGAACAGTGATCAGGAGAACTAGCTAGAAAGAGACAAGGATTAGATTCACAATCCAGACATTGTATGAAAAAAATCTGACACACAGTGAACCCATTATTCCAAGACATTTCTGGATTCATCTGGCATTTTTGAAAATTTTACCCTAAGTGCTCCCAGCCTCCACTGAACTCTGTGCAATATATACAGAAGTATCCCACAGATGTTTATATACACATGGGTGCTTGTAAACTAGATGTACCCAGCTGCCATTCCAATGGATGAATCTCATGAATCTCCAAGGTACTTCACATACTCCTGTGAGAGACTTTGAAATTCAGGTATTAATGTAAAATAATGCAAGCAGACACATGATAATACACAAAGATGATGATGATTACTATCACTACCACAATAAGAGAAAAGAAGCTTTTGTTAGCCTAAAATTATTCACAGAAACCTAAATTTGAATGTGGGATTCATGTGGGAAAAAAAAAAAAAAAAAAAAAGACCATGTAAATTCTATAAGAGTTATTGTAGGAGCCAAGGCCTCACTCACATCCTTAAAAAAATTTAAAGTTATAGGAAAGAGCAAATCCTTCCTTGAAAATCACCAGCTACTCTCATGTGGGAAATATTATTACTGTAAGCAAGAGCATTATATATTACCAGTTTCCAGTGTAATGTCAGTATGAGATTTTCTTAAGTAGAAAAATTACCTCACATAGGAAAAATACTTAGGGAAATGAAGTTCACTGCATAAAAAGGACAGTGTACAAATGGAACAGAAGACTAATGAGTACTTTGGGATTTGACTTGAATTTGCTTGTAGCTAAAATAAATGAATAAACCTGTTACAACCTGAATCTGAAGAAGCAACTGCAAATGCAAAAGTCAGAAAGGAAGAATGAAGAGTTTAAAGACCTATGGAAACCTTTCTTTACCTATTTTCCCTTCTCTTCTCCCAGCCATGCACTGAAAATACGTTGTGTGCATTTCAGCAGAAGAAAATAAAGCAAGGCAAATTTTTCCCAGATTGCAGAAGCGCTTAAAAACTGTCAGTTTCAGTACATCCTTCTTGCTATCTCTCTAGCTGTAAGTAGGAGTGGCAAAAGAAACTTCTCTTTCAAAACTGGCAACTTCTGTTGAGATCAAGACATAAAAATGCATCCTGTCATCAAAGCTCAAAACCTGATTTCAGTTATAAATGCTTCATCTACTGTTTGCATGATTTCCACCACTACCCCTCTTCCCAAGCCAAAAAAAGTTCCCCAATTCACATGTAACACAGGCTGCTCTGATTTAAGGCAAAGCTGTGCTTTGTAATAATTGTTCTGCACATACACCCACTCCTTTTGAGTACATATGATTCTAGTTAACAGGTTCTAAACCTCATAAATTCATAAAATGGCTTTAAATCCTAAACTGGTTCTGATTGATCCAGAAATATACAGTAGAAGCTCAAATTGTGAGGGTTGCTCCAAAAGTAATGCCTCCTATTTTATAATATTGGTTCATGATGTCAGAAGAAGATGCTGGTGGTATGGCAGTAGAGTTTGAACCTTCCCACCAATATTCCATTACATTCTGTTGTGTGACAGATGGCAGCAGAGGGGCAGTCTGACAAAATGTTGTCCAACATGGAAGTGTGTATATGAATCAAAGGTGTGCCACTGAATACTTCCATGCTGAAAAGTAGCACCCATTGACATTCACTGACACTTGCTGAACTTTTATGGAGACCAAACAGTGGATGTTGCACAGTACATTTCAGAAGTGGTGACAGCGGGTCACTCTACTGGTGCAGTTTTAGGAGCATGGCATGCAGGCTCTCGTTCATTGCTGGTGAAAATGCACAGCTAATGGTGGTAAATATGTTGAAAAACAGTGTTTTGCAGCTGAGAATTTGCTCTAGCAAATAGTGTTATTGTGCTCTCTGTATCAGTTACAGTTTCCGTGGAAATTGATAGGAGGCATTACTTTCAGAGTGACCTATCTCCGAGGCATTACTGGCTGCATGCATCTCACCATGTCAGACTCCAGCAGAATTTCATCCTCCCAGGCACTTTAAAAAAAATCCTTAGATTTTGTTTTGTTTTTCCAGTTTTTATTTCAATTTTTAGCTTCATTTTTTTTCTAATATGATTCAATATTAATATAACTTCCACCAGTTAAAGAAAAACAAGAGAAAAGTTAACTCTGCTCTAGTCATGATTCAGAACAGCAGAACACAGATGTATATGCCAATTTTATCACCAAGAATTTTTTTCAATTGGCATTTTGAATATGAAGCCGGTTAGAAAGCCATTCAGACATTCTGATAAAGTACAAATATATTTGTTTTAAATCAAAATACTGGCTATAGGTTTACCCAAATACACAAGCATGCATACAAATATGCCTTCAAGTATACTGAAAAACATTCTGTACTTCAGAAGAGCATTTCTTGCAAACAAGAAAGAAAGTAGCATATTTTCCACACATGCAGGAAGAAATGCAAAATAAAAAGTGAACTAGGGAGTCATGAAAACAATAACAAGAATTGAACTGTAGGTACTCCATTCACTCAACAGCTAACCATCTGACATCTGAGGGTTTTTTCCTCCCTCTACGGCCATAGATTACATCATGCACTTGTAAGACATGGAGAAGCCTGTGGGTACTGTCTAAAGGCAGTGCAAGGAGCTGCAGCCTTCCTGGGAATCTGTCTAATTAGCAAGACAATTTCCATTAAAAAAAAAAAAATCTAGGAAAAGCACTTTTTAGAAGTTTATTTTCTGTCACTACTTTGAGGATAGCCACAGGAAGTCCACAATGAAAAACAACTGAGAACAAGTGGACCCAGGCAGCTCCCAGCTCACAAGAGGAATTAAGAAAGATTCTGGTAAAGAAATTATGGAAATCTTACACTGGTCTCAAGGAATTTAATCAGTAGTCTTCTATTCTTTAGATCTGAGATTTTATCTAATTCATATAATTTTTAATGATGCCGATTCACTTAGAATGGAAACTAGATATTTATCAATCATTTTCAATTTTCACAATGTTTTCCACAGAACAGACCTACCATTTTCTCTAGTCTCACATGGCAACACAACAATATTTAAGCAATGTCTAGTGTTCTTACTCCATCCCAGCCTACTCTAATGCCACCTAGTGATTCTAGAGCATATTAAGTAAAAAAATAAAAAAAATAAAAAAATTAAAGTCAAAAAGAAGAAAAAGGAAAAATGGGCACCATTTGCCAATATCATGCTTTTATACCTCTAACAGGGGAAAAAGCAGAATAATAAAAAAGCTGTCAAAAAGCAGCATATTGCAGATAGAGATTTGCTCATGGGTGGTATTTACCAGGAGATCTCTCCGTGAAATGCAGTAAACCCAATACGTCCATTTTCATTTATACTTCATATGATGTTAAAAGATTACTTATTCCATTACATCCTCAAACACCGTTTCAAAGGATTACTGGTCGGAACACAGCTGTTCTGAAAAGAATCAAATAGCACTATTTAAAAATGCAGTAACTATGATACTAAGCTCTCTTAATCAATCCTTTTAAGCACTAAAAATAAGTTTCTATCCCAAAACTACACTAACTGTATTTCATTGGAAAACAAATGTTTGGCTGTTCTCCTTTTCCTTCTTGTATTTCTGCTTTGCTTACTGCTCTGTATCACAAGCAAAAAAAAAAAAAAAAAAAAAAAGGAAAAGAGACTGGAAGAAAAAAATTGCAGCAGTAGAAAAAGGAGAAAAGACGTCATAAAAGCTCTGCAGTTTTTTTTACTTCCTTTTCCATTAAGAGAAAACTCAAGGAAAATTTGAGCAAAATAAAATACTACTTGTTACATGTATACATCGTAGCTCAAAATACTACTCCTACAGGGAAGTCAGTTCAAACTGTGCTAAAACATTTGATGGGAATTACACACGGGTCAGAAAATCTGTTCTATGTCTTCTATTATCTTAACCTTTAATACGGAAAATATGGCTTATTGTTTTACTCAGAGAACTGCTTACATCTGGAGACAAAACACTAGGCAAGCCTTACCACATTATTACAAATTGCTGAAAGGGGCAGCTTTTGAAATTAGTCACATTGACCTCCTAAAAGGAGAATGAGAAATTAACTTCAAATAATTGATCAGTGCATTCAACTTCTTCAGAATATCCCAGTATTCATTTCTCAGTATAATAACATCCTTGCAAAAAGGAAAGAAAGCTAGAAGCAAACACACAATCTTCCTCGAAACCAGACCAGTCCAAGACAGGAAATTATGTTAGGCAAAATAGCGTAAAGATACACATTTCCTCTTGTGAACACTGTTTGTTTACATAACCAGGAACTCTTCAGACTGAAACCTAATGTAATGTTTTACTTTAATATTTACACAAAAAAAATTCACCTAATTACTACACAACTTCACATACTTCCTAGGCATATGGTATCCTGATGTTGTCTTTGAAGTAAAACATTCTACCGGAATGTAGCATCTACCTCATATATACAATCTGCATTAAATACCTTCAAGACTACCCTAATACATCTGATATTAAAAAACAATCTCAGGATGACTCAACAAGCTGGGGGAAGGTGAAGACTTGTTGAGTCACAGAGAAGATTCAACATTATACTGGCAGATTTTCTGTTTTATTAACTAGAACTGTGTAGGATTTAATGATCTGAATGAACCTTGCGTTCATGAAATGAGCTCAGATGTCTTCCTAAAGTGGAAACATGCACACATCTGTCAAAAGGTAATCACGACAGTAGGTGTGCAACATATTTTGCATGCTGGCGTAGGCTGCTTATATTCTGACAATTAACCAAAAAATTTGAAAGCTATAAGCATAGATTTGGGGATAGGAGAACAATCCAGCCATGCATTCACATTTGCTTGAGATACACTGAACCAGAATAACAGGAAGACAATATACAATATTAAAAAAAAAAAGTGAGGAGGGGATGGGAGAAAGTTATTTAAAATAAATTTTTATATACAACAACAGGGGAGGGAGCATGGCCATCACAAAGTTCTTGCTTATCACAGAGCTGAAACAGTTTTTGGTGGATGGGAGTTGTTTGGTTTCACTGAAAATTTACAATTCAAACTACATTTTTAAAAATAACAATGCTATAATCTTCAATGATATGATTCCAGTGATCTGAAAGAATTTAGAAAATCTTGTGGCTAAGTGACAAAATTATACCTGTGTTCTTACTGTGAAGAAGTTAACAAGTTTGCTTACTTCTAAACTCAACAACTGCAGAACAAGTCCATACAGCTACATGAAAAGTTTTTGTTTGCCTCATTGTTTGTCTTTCTTCCAAGAGAAAGAAAGAAAGAAAGAAATATTTGATAGCTTCAATAATAAATACAATTGACTTAAGAATTTACACTTCTAAACCTGAAGTTGATGTCAAATTCATGATTTATTGATGACAGTAACTAAAGAACTGCTGCAGTTCTCTCATCAAATGTTAATGATAAACTGCACCTCTTGCTCAGAACAACTTTTCCAGTAAAGCCGTTATTCATCATGCAAACACAGCAAGGTGACTGCAATTTAGAATGAAAAGCTGCAGAAGCAGAGCAAGACCCACTGCCAGAAAGAAGAAAGTCTTCTTAGGAAGATGCTGGACTGAGTCTCAAAGAGCTTGATTTCATATACATGCCACTCATTTACTTATTTGTTATTATTTTTACATCTTTAGCAACTGTGCTGTATCTATTCCTGATCAGCCAAGTAGAAATATTATTATTTCACTGATTAGAGCAGAGTTGTCTCTAGCACCACAGGTAACATAGTTCCTGGAAAGAGCAGTCAAAAACAGAATGCAATTTCTCAGTGCAGCAATTTTTCAGTAGCCTTCTCTGGAGGCTCAGTGCCTCAGAAAAAAATGATACTTTCTATTACTGTAATACAGCCTAATATCACCAGATAAAATCCTTCAGTTCTGCTGACGAGGTGCAAGAGAACATACAGAATTAAAACATTTCACACTTAATTGCACCATAATTGCCACAATGACTGACAGTAAGCAACTATAAAAAGGCTGCATCAGTTGGAACATATAAAGCTACCACATTTCTTCAGCTTCCATAACAGGCTAATTTTGGCTCTTTTAACTTCAGTTAATTTTCAGTCTACCAGAGTTTGTAATTACTTGGCATTCACCAAAAAAGCCTAAGGCTTCTGACATAAAATTTTCCTATCCTATGAGAAAAATAAACATCTCTTCTGATTATATATGACAAAGGAAAGGATGCAAGAATGAACAACAAAAAAAGAGGTTAACTTGTTATTAAATATTACTTGCCATAATGTCCTTTAACTTAAAATTTCAAAGGAAAATCAATATGTAATCAATAAAATTCAGAAGACAGATAGAGAAAAAATAGTTTAAAGGTATGGGAATAATCTTATATGAAGATATGATAATGCAGTACAAATGAAAAAGAGTACTTTTTCCAGGTAGAACGCTAATAATGGATAGCTCAACTAGCATGCTTCCTCCTTCCCTCCTCTCCCAGAACAAATCACTCTTGCATTGGCAAGAGATCTATTCCAGACAGATTAGGAGATCCTTTTCTCATAAAGGATCAGGCACTACTCTGAATATTCCTGGCACGATGGTTGGAGTTGTGCCAGCAGTTGCAATTTTGGTAAATAACTTCGTGGAAGAATCATAGAATCATAGAATTAGCTAAGTTGGAAAAGACCTACAAGATCATCCAGTCCAACCATCCACCTACCACCAATAACCCCACTAAACCACGTCTCTCAACACTGTATCTAAATGTTTCTTGAACACCTCCAGGGATGGTGACTCAGCCACCTCCCCGGGCAGCCCATTCCAGCACCTGACCACTCTTTCAGAAAAGTAGAATTTCCTAATGTCCTAAATCTCCCCTGGCGCAACTTGAGTCCATTCCCCCTCATCCTGTCACTAGTTACAAGAGAGAAGAGGCTGACCCGCAGCTCACTACAACCTCTCTTCAAGTAGTTACAGAGAGTGATAAGGTCTCCCCTGACCCTCCTCCAGACAAAACAATCCCAGCTCCCTCAGCCGCTCCTCATAAGGCCTGTGCTCCAGACCCCTCACCAGCTTTGTTGCCCTCCTCTGAACATGCTCCAGGGCCTCAATGTCTTTCTTGAAGTGAGGGGCCCAAAACTGGACACAGTACTTGAGGTGTGGCCTGCGGCCTCACCAGGGCTGAGTACAGAGGGACAATGACTTCCCTACTCCTATTGGCAACACTATTTCTGATACAAGCTAGGATGCCATTGGCCTTCTTGGCCACCTGGGCACACTGCTGCCTCATGCTCAGCTGAGCATTGAGAAACACTCCCAGGTCCATTGCATGCTACACAGTCTTCCAGCCACTCTGCCCCAAGCCTGAAATGTTGCCTAGGGTTGTTGTGGCCAAAGTGCAGGACCTGGCACTTGGTCTTGGTGAACCTCATCCCATTGGCTTCAGCCCAGAGATCCAGCCTGTCCAGTTCTCTCTGTAGGGCCTCGCTACCCTCAGGCAGATCGACACTTCCTGCCAGCTTGGTGTCGTCTGCAAACTTACTGAGGGTGCTCTCAATGCCCTCATCCAGGTCATCAATAAAGATATTGAAAAGTACAGGCCCCAGCACTGACCCCTAGGGAACACCACTTGTGACTGGTCATCAGCTGGATTTAACTCCATTCACCACCACTCTCTCGTCTCGGCTCTCCAGCCATCTCCTTACGCAGCAAAGAGTGTACCTGTCCAAGCCACGGGCCGCCAGCTTCTCCAGGAGAATACTGTGGGAAGGCTTTGCTGAAGTCTAGGTAGACCACATCAACAGCCTTTAAGAAGGGGCAGGGCAGCACTTCAATGAGTGCTCCTTCTGTTCCTTTATGCGAGTAGTGATAACGTGCACACACACATGTGCTATAGGTTCATCAAACAGTATACTTTTCAATCTTAATGCAAATCATACTATATTATTGAACTCTTTAACACTGTGTGTTGTTCCTCTCTTAATGACAAGCACTGACAAAGTAATAAATAGGAAAATCCAGTTGTTTTTTTTAATCAGGATGAGAAACTTTATATGAGTATGCATCTATCTTTTGTTATGGAAAAAATTATTACTTGGGAGAAGTATGGCAGTCTCATGATTCTTTTACTGTGTACCTCAAAGAAGAAATCCATTGTGAGCAAAGGTTTGCTGAAGGAACAAACCCATTCCTTAGTGCTCAGCAGACAGCATGTTAACCACCTGCTGCCAGCTGAGGAGCAAGCAGCTCCAATAGATTACTGCAGGGAGCACACTATACACACTGTGCACCAATATAAGATGTGCTAGAGCTTCACTCATGAGTTGGTTGCTCCGAGGCACATTTTCAACATGCAAAAATGCAACTATTTCTCCTAATGAGACTGGATTACAAAAAGTGAAACAAAAACAATAAAGGCAGAACAAAGGATGAATGAGAACAATTATTACTGTGATAGGAATGATGACTCAGATTAATTTGGTGATGAATGACAAAAGCTCAACAGCTGAACTCACTGTGTCTTTGCTTTGTTTACTGAAGTTGTAACAGTTCAGGGGCTGTTCAGCTCAAATCAATTTGTTAAGAAGTTAACTTTAATTATTTGTTTAAAATCAATGCAACTTTCAAGCTGATTCTAACAACTTTTCAGCATTCTAGGGAGAAAAATGTGAAAAAATCCTTTACTGCTAATAAATCTGCTAACTCTAAAATCATAAATATATTGAGAAACAAAAGGGTATTTTAAAGAGTCACCAAATAATTTCGCTCCAGTGACATTAGGATATGTGAGAGAATTACACAAGCATCAAAAATACAAGACAGGAACAGGTAAACAGAAGTAGAAAAAGATATATTGTCAAGTCCAGAACCAAGCATGAATTGCCAAAGTCCGTATCTGACAATAAAAGGGCCCAGATGGAAAGCTTTGGAAAAGTAAGCCTTGAAGCGTAACTAATAGTGCCAGCAACGTACAAGGTGGTATCCATTCCAAAATATATCAAAGACCTAAGACAAATTCCTTGATCACAGGGAGACCTGCAACAGATGCTGAAAGAAAGCTCTAAACACTGAAAGAGTAAAGCGATTAAAATCATACTGTGAAATCTGAATTTCCTCTGTATCTCTTGAGTACAAGGTCTGAAAACTACTGACAGTTGCGCTTGCTAGCCCAGAAGGCTCTCAAATCTCAATTTATAAACCCAGTATATTTCTCTACTTTGAGAGTCTCTGGACCAAGTTATATCCACCAAAGATGTCTACTACAGAACATCTCTCTGCCTTTCACTTAGTCCTTTGTTACACAAAAAGCTCCTAGCAGTAACAACTCAAGTCTCACCTCTGAATTAATACTTCACTAGTGTAAGAACAGCAGCCTTGAAACTGAATTCTGTGGTGGCTATAGATAAGTTCAGCTGAAATATATAAAAGACTGATTTCTATTTTTTTCTCTGTTGCTTCTTCACACCAGTGAAAAATTAATGCATAGCTGTCTTCCCGAGAAAAGGAATAATCAAAGCTAAAGCACACAAGGACAAAAAATCCACTCCAAAACATCCCCTTAATATAACTGCTGTGCAAATTCTGAATGTAAATGAGTTCACATTAAAAGTATACCAACTCACACATACTAGATTTTTCAATAAGCTTTCACACAAAACAGCAAAGAAAAAAATAAAATAAAAAAGGTCAGCATGAAGGAAGAAACATTAGTCCTTGGTTTACTTTTACAGTCAACTTCCACCAACAGTAACTTTGACACTAGAAAACCTCTCCTAAATATCATCTGAAAAATATCTCTCCTCCTCTGCATCCAGTCTGTCTTTTCCTCCATCTCACAATGTGGTTACTGTACACGGTTCATAAGTGTCCTGTGACACTGTGGGTACTGAGCTGTGCTGAGAAACAGTCAACAGAGATCTTATTTGCTACTGTCTGCTATTTATTTAGTCATTTTTACTTCCACGAAATTAGGATTGCTCAAATGAGCAGAATCTGAACCTATATGCAACAGGAGTTTGAAAAAAAGTAATTCATCTCTTGCCTTTGTTCACAGAGTCATTGCTCTTTCTACCCTGCTTCTTACCATGTATGCATTAAGCAAAGCTTGTTTTTAAGGATTTGATGTTGTCATATCATTGTGTGGTCTTCATCCATTATTGAAAAAGACTGCATATTAAGTGTGGTTAGACAGCTCTTGCTAAGCTTGTTTCTTCAGTTTAGTACATAATACACAATACATAGCAACATGCAAGTGTTTTGTGCCTCAGAAACTAACAGTGCTTTAAAAGCATTCACTAGATTTTATGCTACCCTGGAGAAGAATTTCACATTTCACAGATGGAGGAATCAAGAATGAATGATCGATTCACTTATCCAAAGTAATAACAGCGGCAAAATCAAAAAAAGAACACAAGTCCTCTACGATATCCATTAGGCCATTTGCTTCAATATCAACAGTTAGTATCAACAGAATCTCCTTTTGCAACTTTGTCTGATCAAGCCCAACACTTACAAAACCCATTACAGAGAGAATAGATTATTTCTTCTGTGCTAATGAACTGCAATCTTGATCTGAAATGACAGTACTCAACTAACAGTCAGAAGTTCAGATTGCTTGCCATCTGTTCATTCATGTATCATTTTGAAGGGAAAAATCATCAACTAAGCTAAACAAACAATTTAATGATGTGATCTTTGTAGGTTATTTATCTCTAAATGCTTAAGATAATATAGCTACTACTCCATTTTCACTATCAAATGCACAATGTAAGAGATATTTCTCTTCCACACAGTTTCAAACCCTGAAACCAAGGATCTTTTCTAGATGCTCAATACCTGAAGCTCCCACTGATTTCACAAGAACAGTGAGTGGTCAACATCTTTTGACTTCTTTGAAGGATGAAAAAGATCTGGTAAGCTGTAGATCTGCTCATCAAACTATAATGAGAGCACCGCTATACATTTTCAGTGTGTTACCTGCCCACTTAAGCATTCTTTTTGTTATCTGATTCTGGGACACTTTCTTTTTTGCTACAGGCACTATTAAGGGTTTAAAAACAAGATGATGGACTACAAATACATTTTATCTGATCTACTCTTTGGTATTCTGCTCTTCTACTCTTACTCCATGAGTAATAGAAAGAATTTTTTTGAAGGTAAGAAATAAAAGGACAACTATTTGAAATAGGTTTCTGAAAAAGGACGCTGCTTGTGAGCATTCAAATACAGATGGTATAGTGTATTGATTCTGAATTTGTACTTAATGGAAACTGTAAAATAGAGCAGCAATGGTTGAAGAGCAGAAGGACATTAGCATTCTCCTGGAACCTAACTCCATTACAGGGCAATGATCCCAATGGGTAAAGGCTAAATAGTATTATGTATTACATATTTATAGGTACTTTCTGACTTATCAATCCAGTTTTGAATGAGTTGTAGGGGTGGTACTTGTTTGGAAACAACTAAAATCTGAAAATACTACAAAGGGAAATGTAAGGACAGCCTAGTATTACAGAAAATTTCTGGGGTAATCAGTACTATTTCTCTAGAGTCAAGTGTTCTTTAAATTAAAGAGTCCAAAAACAAAAATAGTAACATCACAAGTGATTCTAGCACAAATATTTTGGTTTACCTAAAGCAAATTAAAACGCAGTGGTCATAAACTAATGATACAATTTTCAACTGATTGACACAACACCAATTAAAAGGCTTTACTTTGTTTTCAAAATAAAGCTCCAGAATTAAATGGGAGTCAGTAATTCAGTAAAGCCAGAGAGAAACCTATTGAAAATTTCAGGGAGAAAAAAAAAGAAAAAAAAGAAAAAAAAAGAAAAAAAAAGAAAGGAAGATATTAGGTAAAATGTATATTTAGATAAAAGTATAAGTGCTCAAGGATTTCAATGGAACTTCCAGGATTAGAATGATAGTGAAAGGATGAGAATTTACACTCTTAATGATCAATTAGTTTTTACAGTTGGGCTGGATGGCCCAGAGAATACTGGATTTAGAATTTTTTTTATCTGCCCATACTTACTTGTGTGAAGCTGTACTTTTAGTATCACGAAGTCAGGACCTTGCCTAATGATCTTGAATACAGAGCTTAGCTACACTGAATAAATTAACCACCTAAGAAATACCATAAAAACTGGTTGGCATTTTTATAATGGTAAGATCAAATCATGCCCCAGAGTAAACAATCTGTCTCTAATGCTTCTTTTAGAAACAACTCGAGTATTCAGGCACAGTCTTTAATTACGCTGCCCAGAAGTCAACATTCACACATGCCTGATTGGACGGTTTCATTCAGAACCAAATCTGTTTGCAAAATCAGAGACTGTCTAAAAATAAATTTTACAAATCAAGTGGCAATCAAGGTAAAATGGAAAGGGCATCCAGGCAGCTTTATTTCGCTATCTGAGAGAATGAAGAAAGATCTTGCTTAACAGTGTTTGTATTTTCCCATTACATTAGGAGCCCTAGCCTAAGAGCTCACTGCCCCACTTGATTATATTCTCACTTTATTATTACAGCCTGGCATCTTTGACTATTAAAAAACATTTATCACTATAAATTGCGAAGTGATGCAAAATGAAGCAATGATCCATTTCCTGCCTGATAAACCAAATGCCTACAAGAAATAACAGTGGTCAGACTGCAGCTGAAATGTCTGAATTTAATGATCAAAGAAGTGTGCTATTCCCTTTAACTGGGCTACTAGCCTCCTCTTTGGAGTAGCTAGCTACTAAGGATCAAGAGTGTTTTGAATTCAGTTAGAAAATACAAAGCAGCATGACTCTGAAGTGGCTACTTATTCCCACAATTCACAACACACTTCTATCACCTCCTTACTGTTTGGAAAAAGCAGCACAAAACCACATTATTTCAGTTCTTCGTTACATTAATTTATTTACAAAAAAAAAACAAAATTTGGTTATCAGAGTTCATATATTCAAATGCAGAAAAGCAGTGGAAGTTCCCTTCCTTCAGAAAAAGGAGAAATGTACTTCAACATGAATTCAAATACTGTCATTCCCTTGATTTTAAAATATTGTGGAAAAAATGCTTTTGTCCTCACAGGCAACATTTCCTTTTACTGTGATACTGTAAACATCCTTTAATTCTAAGGATGGTATGTAGGTTATGAGCTTTCCCTCACTGTCATTTATTTCTATTTGCTTCTTTAATTCTCTAAAAACAATAACCAAATTCATTTACAAATCAAAGAAATTAATCATTACACTGTTGTGCAACTATTTTCATTTCAAGTATTTTTAATAAAATTAGTCACCCTGGATATATTATAATGGACAATGAGGAGGAAACTGTCAAGAAAGCATTAACTTTCAATACTTTTTGAGGATTATCTTGCCCCTACTTGTTCTAATTCAGCATTCTCAGAATTGCTTCTTCCTCATAATGTTTTTTCTGTCCAAGGTTTCTAAGCAGAATAGTTCACTCAATTGATATGCATCTTGCTCAGGTCCAAATGAAGGTTTTTGTTTTTTTTTTTTCCATTTGATTTTTAACAAAATGGGTCTTGTAGCTAACACATGCTATTTCCATATATCCTCCCAAATCTAGGATAGCAAGAATCTTACTTTCACAGACAGCCAGTGTTTGCCTTTTTTTGCACCAGTATTTATATATACGTATATATATATGAGCAATACTGGATTCCAAATGTATAAACCTACATCAAACCACAATAAATCTTTTCTGTAATTTACATCTTTTATCTGTATTTCATTTAAAGCTATGTAATATTACTGTATATGTTAATTTCAGTGAATGTAAAGCTATTGCCAAATAAGTTGAGTTTTGGCAATTCAACCGTTTACTTGAAGCTATGCATTCCTTTTCAATAACCAAATATTTTTCACTGATGGAAACAGATTTTGACTTCAGTATACTGGAGGTTGGAGGGGGGTGAAAGTGTAGTAGGGATTTCCTCTCCATTCGTCTTGCAAGATAGCATTGTACCAATTATTAACAATGATGCATTGTCTTAGATTATAAAGTTCCTCTGGAATACAGGAGCAGTAATAGAAGGCTAATAGAGAAATTTCCAAAGCATGTGTGGGATTGCCTTAGGCTGGCATCTATGCAAAATATCTTTCTTTGGGTACCATCCTGTAGGAAACCTGCCACCTGCAATTCTGCTAGCAATGGAAAAAGGCAGTATCTATAAGTCCTAGAGAGGTATGTACATATTTTGTGTTTAAGTATTAGGAAACACACCAGGGAAGTGGGTTTGGTTGTTGTTGTCAAGGGCACATCACAACTAATTTTTTCACAAAGCTCAAATATTATATTTCATATCACTTGATAGCATGTTGAGTCGGGGTAATGACATGAACTGCTTTCCAGAAGGTGATTTATAAAACTCTCAGATGATGAAAATGGGACTGCTTATCTCAACCAGAGACTACCACATGGTTAGCGCAGACGTGATCTGATTCATCGACATCTGGCAGGTGAACACAGCCTGTAGCCTAAAGGGAACCCTTCTGAAGTAAGTGACTGAGGAGTTTGGTAAAGGCAGTTTTCCCTCTGGATACAGCATTTTTATGAGGTCAAAGGCATCACCTAGAAAGTTTTCACACTTCTTAACTTGTGAAAACAAGATATAAAAAAAATGAAAGATAATGTTCACAAAAATTCACTTCAGAAAATATTTATTCCATCTGCTTGAGCACCAAGATGAGGAAATCATACCATTTTCTTGCTTGATTTTTAAGAAGTGTTTAAGTTAAGGATGGCTTTCATATCCCCTTCACCCAGTGTTCCCATCAAAAAACACCAACACATTTTAATAGTTATGTTACTAAAATGTTATTTTATTGATTATTAATTGTTATTTTATAACTATGTATAACCTCACTGATATTTGGCCCAATCTAAATTTTCTACCAAGTCATAGATGCTCTCCAGCTCAAATTAAGAAGGCACTGGCAAAGGATTTTCATGGACCAGAAAATATTTAGCTGCTTTCTATTTTCTAATGTAAGATGTTATGGTACTACATAAATGCAGATACTACTGGAGCATAATTTAATTGACTGAATGAATTCCAAAATACTTTCTGTAAAACTCAGGTGAATTCAGCAACAGGAAAAGGAAAAGTTCATGTTTCGTTTTTCTCATTTTAGCTTTTCTATGCAATATTTATGCTTTTGTATCTGCCTCATTTCTGAATAGGTCCTTGTTTGTTGCAATCCTTTGTTCACTGCCCATAATTTTTACCTCAATGAGCTAGCAGAGCTTTTCATATAATAAATTATCTGTAAGAAATAAATTATTTATCAGTCACTTCTGCTTATTAGAGCATAGCACACCTCATAACAAGTGTCTCTGATCTTCATATGCCTTCAGTTTCAATCTTTATAGGCAAGAACTGTGTATGCTGTAAGCAGCTAGGTGGTAAGAACACTTAGAAAACCAGAATACAGGTGATGTTTTTGTAGTTACTGATAATATCACAGTGGAAGCTTTACTTGCTTGTAAAGAAATGCTTTCAAATTTCATGGGAGACATGTTATTGGACAGTTGGTTTTTTATGCTATTTTTTTTTTTCTCCCAGTGATTTGAGTTAGTTTGTAAGCTCCTTAGATCAGGAATTGAAGCTTTAATATCACATGCCACGCAGAATTATAGTTTGACATACGGTTGTTAATATAACAACAGTTGACCCTGTAAGCACTTACAAATTCTGATCTATCATTGGCTGTCAAAATAAGTCAGTGCTACCACTAAACTTGTCATAAGAAATACTTCAGATTTTTTTTCAATATATTGCAAAATACAGTTTTTACCATCCCTTTTCCTTGTTACAGTTCTAGGTTGCCTCATCCTATTTAAACCTGGTTTTTGAAGGAAGAATTTCCTTGAAATTTTCTGAGCCTCCTTACTCTCACCAATAAATTTCACTCAATTTTGGATTGTAATATGTGCATAGTGTTTGTTATATATTGAGATCCTAATGCAGTCACGCATCTCTATAGCAATATTTGCAAACAGAAAGCAGATTCTTCTCAAAAAAGGGTTTGCCATGCTAAACTACAACCCTGCTGGATGAAAACCAGAATGAACTAAGAGTGATGAAGACAAAAGGCAGTGTTCAAATGGTCTTGCTTATCAGCACATCAATGTCTAGAAAATTTCTGGAGACTTGATCCAATTCTTTAAACAGAACTATATCTCCTTCATTCCAAAAAGATGATAGGAATTCCTCATCAGATTGGAAAACTACCATGAGGGCATTCTCTGAAGAAAAAAATAACCCAGAAAGCCACCAGTCAGCGCTTTCAACCAAAATAAATTCTTTAAAAACCAGGCTACTAAACATGATGGATTTAATCCCTATACTTTGATAGGAAAAAAAAAAAAAAAAAAAAGCTTTGTTATAAATATTTAAGGCAAAAACGTGGAATGGCCTTGCATATGTTTTACATTTAAGGAAAAATATCTAAGCTTCAAGATTAGGAAATCAAAATTGTTTCACATCCTTTTTTAATTGTTCTTTTTTTAAAAAAAAATATATATATCCTTTATTTTATACTTTATTCTACTTTCTGTACCTACAGAAAAGTTTATATATTTTTTCTTTAAATGATTTTAAATGATTTACCTGTTGATGGACAAGTGCTAGCAAGGAATGAATTTATCATAAGAAAACATGGCTGAGGGCCAAGCTCTTCCCCTTTACCTGCTTGGTCAGTGTGCCTAAATGTGTTCCTCAGTGGCCTACCCTCTGGATTTAAGTTGCCAAGAACTATTCAGACTTTCATCCTCAAACATTCTTGACAGATGAATATTGACAAAGTTTTAGTTATCTGTACAGGAACAAAATCTTAAAATGCCTAACAGAGGTTATCAAATAACCCTTTTTTATTGTTATTTTTTCAGTGGTTGATACATTCTGAAAGTCTCAGAAAAAGTTTCACTACTCTAAAAAGTATTTAACTTTTTTCAGTAAAAAAAATAATAATAATTAAAAAAATATATATATATTATCTAGTTTGGCAGTCTTTCCCCCTCTCCTCCCCAGTTCCAAACATCCACAGTAGATATTTTGGTATGTCAGAGGAAAAGAGATAAAGGTATCTTGCTTCAGGCTGCATGATAGCTTACTTTTTTTCCCCTCTTTTTGATATATTTTGAAATAGATTTAAAGTAAAGTTTGCCTTCTAGCAGGATCTATTCCAAGTTTATATTGGTTATTAAAGACACTGCAATTATTAAAGACTATCTGATGACTACTAAAAGACGAATGAGGGGCTTTAGACCAGTTCATAACATGCAAATACATTCCCAAATGGCAATTAGAGCAGTGATCCCAGGGACTCCATTACCACTGATCTGGGACACTAGTCTCTACCCAGATCAGCACAAAACATATCAGTGCAGCATACATATTGCATTTTCCAGCTCTGCTTCTGAATGACCTTTTCCCGCTCAAAGCTCAGAATGAAGTTTCCATCCTCCATCAGCATATCCTGCCAGGCATTTATATTATTTTCGTCCAAAATTCTGCACTGTTTTATTAATTTAGCTCTTGTAATTCTGAATTTCCACTCTTATATTCTGAATTCAGCATCAGAAAAAAACAAAAAAAACAAAAAAAACCACATCATACGCTGCTTAGTGCTTATGTTGATACCAGTGCTTTGATAATATTGATACCAATTATGGTATCAGATTATGGTGAACATTCAGAATGGGAAAAACTTAGGAGAGTAAATAATGGGAATAATTTAAGGAGAGTAAGTAAGAAGGAAGAGGAGGTATTTTGGAAGTTTGCTAATTGCAGAAGTTGACTAGATAATTTTTTTTCTATTACTAGCAGGAAAATAGCTCAGTACAGAAAAATGAAGACCTTCCATTAGGGAAAAGGTGTGTTTAATGAGATCTCCTTTGAATATCTGTTCAGCTCAATCTACAGCAACTGTTAACACCAGTTGTAAATAAACATGCTTCATTTTCATTTATTGAAAAAGAGATTTCCTATTTAGTAGTAATTAGAGGTACTAGGCTGGCAGTATTAAGAAGCTTCCCTGTTACCCATGTCAGACACAGCCTAGATGATGGTATAACAATCTGGAGTATCAAAAGGCTGGGTACTGCATACTCCTGCAATTTAAACCGCTGTGAGGTATCATGTTCAACAGTAGTACAACTGTTTTCCATAGATGGATTTGTAAACAAATTCTGTTGAAATGAAAATTTGAAAGATATTTAATCCTCTCTATAGTAGAAACAGAGATCTCACCATCACTGTATGCTAAAAATTTGCTGATAAGCAACACATCTATTATAAGCAAGTACTGGAGAAAGTTAATGTAAATTCAATTAATAATAACTTGAAAATTCAATTAAATTTATTACCTGAGATGGAGAATGGGAACATTTTAAACTCTGATTTCTCTCATAGCATTTTGCAGTATGCAATTTTTAAAAATCATTTTTTCATTAATAACAGAACATATTTGGAATTCGTCTAAGTTTAAAAGAAAAAAATAGTTAAATTGCAAGATAAATAAGAATAATTAAAAAGAGTTAACATCATGTCTATCTAAGGGGTGACGGCTGATTTGGATAACCCTGAAGCAACATTTTTATTTTCATTATGTTTCAGTTATGTTGTCAGACTGGGTATATTTCTTTCCTACTCTGCTCTATTACTATATTGTGCTGACCTGCTATTCCAAACTGCAGAAGGGGGAGCTACCAAGAGAGTATTTGAGCAAACTGTAAGCAAAGGGAAGAAAGCAGCAAAAAGCAGATAAACTATTACTCTCCTGATACCCACAGCCCTCCAAATGAAATAGTAGGACAGACAAAACAGAAGTGTGTTCAGACCTGGAACCTTCCATTAACACTTCCTTTGTATTTCTGGTATTTAGCATTTCAGACCAAGAATTGTGAAAGATGATAGTTATCTCTCACTGATACCAGTGAGAATACTACACCTCAAAAAGAACTCCAAAGATAAAAAAAGAATTTGTGAATGATCTAAGGATAAAGACAAACCTTGCTCTTTTTGAAAGCTGAAATTCCCGTAACATACTAGGTTGTAATTGCAACCTGGGAGTAAAAACTCAGAAAGAAACTGCTAGAGAATCCAAAATAAGATAACAACAGAGCAGGAGGAATCTGTTAAGTAGAGAAAGTAACTCACACAGGATAGATTAAGATCTGTCATGACAGAGAATCCAAAGCAATGCAAGAGAAACACCTAGACAGAAAATCTGTGAAGCCCCAAAACCAAAGTCCCCATAAGCAGTACATGGCACTATACATGCCATGACTAACAATGCCAACAAAACCAATACTCTTCTGTACCATGCGGGCAGCCCACTCACCTTGTGCCTTCCAAACATCAGTACCACTCCCACAGCTTAGACATGAGAGCCCTTAGCCAACATGTGTCATCAAACCTCTCTTTCCATTGATCTTCCAAGAAATATCTACCTCCTCCTCTAAATCTGTTCTCTCATCTCTATCTATCAGTGTTGTCAACAATCATACACAGAAACCTACCTTAACTACTTAATTGGTCACAAACATTTTACAGTGAGAATGTTGTGCATAATTCTCTATTGAATTGCAAATCATTCACAGTTATTTCTAATAACACAAAGTGGGTATAAATCATTACATTGGTCATAGGACATTTTTAGATGTTATTTTTAGTTATTGATGTTACTTGTAGTTGTAACTACACAATGATCAACAGCCAATCAGCCAAATATACTACTGAATACTGTACTATTTGTTGTGTTTAAGGTTAAAAGACAACTAAGATCTATTGCATGGTAGTTCATTATCATGCCCACCACCTCATCAAAACAATCCCATTTTCCTTCCAATACTTGAAGGGAGCATATAAACAGGAGGGCATACAACTGTTTAAATGGGTGAATTGTGATAGGACGATGGGGAATGGTTTTAACTAAGGCAGGGGAGGTTTAGGTTAGATGTTAGGAAAAAGTTTTTCACACAGAGGGTGGTGACGTGCTGGAACAGGTTGCCCAAGGAGGTTGTGGACACCCATCCCTGCAGGCATTCAAGGCCAGGTTCAGTGTGGCTCTGGGCAGCCCAGTCTAGTGGTTGGCAACCCTGCACACAGCAGGGAGGTTGAAACTAGATGACCATTATAATCCTTTTCAACCCAGGCCATTCTATGATTCTATGATTTTATAAAGAAAATGAGAACTGCTGTGTAAGCCAGACCTCAAATTCAGTGTATGCTCAAAAACATTGGTGGAGCCAAAGGAAAAAAGAAACAACAAAACAGCATGATGGAGCAGGAAGATTCTCACAGAACAATTTGAATAATACTGCACTACAGCTTTGAAAAGTGGGGTGTAGAGTGAGAAAAGACCCCCTCACTGTAAGGATACAACACAGGACTGACTATTTTCTGGTCATGAAAAATTCCTTTTCTGTAGGTCTGCACAAATGCTTTAGCTTCACTCCATAAGAAATAAGATCTCAAAATGAAAAATTCTGCTCTAAAATTGTTTTAAATAAGCATTTTTGTAAGAAATTCTAGTAGACTGTGGCATTTACTGCCATGCAATATTCTACACAGCAATCTGTTAAGTAGAGCATGCATTTTTGTGAGTCTTGTGAGCTTCTCTTAGTATCTCTTGCCCTGTATCTCAAAATAGGTGTCTTTAATTTGTAACAATACTTAATTGAAAGAATAAGAAGCATACCTTTGCACCTTTATTTCAATTTCTTTAGTTTAAAAAAAATATTGTGTGTTGGTTTTTTGTTTGTTTTACTTTTTCTTTTTAAATGAATTTGTTTTTTCATCATGAATGGCTTTTTAAGTCAATGACAAGGAGGTAATAAAACAAACAGTATCCCCCAAAGGTATTGCAAGGTCATGAGCTGAAGAGAGATCATAGACTGCAATCCCTCCCCTCAACCACCATTGCAATTTTTATCACAATAGCCTGACGCAAGTGTCATGTACTTCTGTTTTGTTTTAATTTCTAAATATATACCCTACAGAAAATTGAAGTAACAGGTGTATTTAATGTATATGTTAGTTCAGTCATATTAAAAAAAATCAGAACTATAAACAGAAAAGCTTACAGTAAGTTCACAGAAAGATGGTTCATATAAGGTCATTCTTAAAACCTGCCTTTAATTAAAATTCTTCAAAAAAGACTGATGTCTTCTACAGTAAACTTCTAATTAAAAGCTAAGAGGTATTTATTGTATAAAAGACTCTTTGAAACTAAGAGAGAAGGAAATATAATTAAGCCATATTTTGTATATGCCAGAATCAAAGACTGATACGCGCTTTCTCTGCTTAAGCTCAGTTTTCATGAACATGTGGAATGAACACAGTTTCATGCCGCTCTCCCAGGCATTCTAAACTTTAGATCACAGAAAACACAATTTCTTTGCTTTTCCTACTACTCAGTTATTTTCGCCTTGGTTCAGACACTCTTATTTTAGTTGAGGCAGTTGAGACTATAAGGTTCCAGTCTGAGATCTTTTATTCCTACTATTTTCCTTCTCAAATTCTGTATGAAAATCACAAATATACTAACTCTGTCTGAAAGGTTAAATTCTAAATGAAAACTGAGAAAAGCAGCAAGTATGTACTAAAAATCTTAAGAAGGAACACATTGTAGCTGTGTTTCTAGAACTGGTGAAAGAATACAGAAAAATGTGGAAATCCCAACACATACATCCAGGGCCATGCTCCATTTTATGGGGCAAGTCACTAGACTATGCCATGTACAACTGTTGTAGATGGAATATATGTGCTTCACTCAAAAGTGAGAAGCAGCAACTTATTTATTGATATAATAGAGAGATTTAACAAAGTTTAATCATAAATAAGGTGGTGACTTAAGATTCAAGTTGGGAACATACTCTTATTTACAGTATTAAGGATACAGTTAAACACATTCAATCCAGGAGACCCTCTCTTTGAGTCACAATGTTCAGAGTGAACTCCCTTGCTTTGTAAACTGCTTCTCAGGAGAGCCTAGGTATGGCTGGATCTGCTTCTAGCCCCAGACTTGGTAAAGGTTGAAGAGGCCCTCTCATTAAGTCATGAGGTTCAGAGTGGACATTCTCTTGAACCGCAGAGGTAAGGAGCCTAAGTGCAGCAGAATCCACTTCTAGTCCCAGACTTAGTCAATGGTTTATGTTTAAAGGGCACAATCACAGATAAAATCTTAGTGAAGCTCATAAAGCTTAAATGAACTACTAGCCACTGAGGATTTGTATGGGCAAGGCATCCTGAGATCAAGATGTAAAGGGTCTCTGCAATGGGCACAAACTCGAGAGGCAGCACTCCTCAAGAAGTTTCTTGCAGTAAGCTTCTGCACAGGAGTGCTCAAGGGACTCTCAGGCTGCTTATCATTTATTGGGTAAGATGGCTGACTCATTGTCAAAGTTTTGGTGCATGCTCAATTGGCCTGCTTTTGAACCAGGTGTCTGCTCTCAGTTCTTTGAGCACCCAGTTTGAGACAGTATTGTGATTGTTATCTGTCGTAAGTGATAACTGGTGGTTATCAGTCCTGAGCAAGGCCTTGGGCATCACTGCCAAGCTGAAGGATGAAGTTGCAGGGAGAGTGAGCACACTATCACAACAATGGTCTTAACAGCGATGACAAACAGAAGAGCCCTGGTTTTAAATACCAGGTGATACACCGAAGTATGTCACATAGGCAGTATGACAAATGTTGCACCAGTCTTTCATGTTTGATGCTACAATGATATTATGATCATTCAACCTACTCCAGATAAACCAAATACAAAAAGAGAAACAAACTTCTAGTAGGTGGTTTTACAGGAAAAAGTCCTTAAATGTTTGCAAGGCATACCCTGTGACAGAACTCATTAATTCCATTCAGCAAAGGCTTGCTCTGTGAAACAAGGACACACCAATATCAGAAAATCCCTAAGAGAAAAACTGTTAAAATGCAACTTCTAACACTAAATAAGTAGCTAGAAAAAGATGAGTCTCTGAAGGGATGAATATTGTGACAAGACTCAGAAACGTGACGTTTGAGTGTTTCCTCAAAGTTCATTCAGACCGTGCAAGCCCCTCGTATTTAAATAGTTCATCCTAGAGTGAATCATACCACAAAGAGAGAAGAAAAATATTTATCCTTTATTAAAGCAAGCAAGGACTAACTTTTTCTACTATTATTAGATTTTATTAGTACACAGATTACGGCATGCATTTTTAAAATTCAGAGGGCCTGTACTGATCATGGAGCCCTGAAGGACGAAGATGAAGGAAAAAGAAAAGCTTAAAATATGTGTTTATTATTTTTTTTCCCCCAAACCAGAAATCTGGCTTAGAGCACAAGCCTACAAGCAGTTGCACTGCTCAGCTGATACAACAACCTGCAGTGTTTGGCAAAGAGTGTTAATACCTTAAAGTATGTCACGATACTGCCCAACCAGTTTTAAAGGTAAGGATCAGTAATGTCGCCCAGATCAGAACTGGCTTTGTTGGTCTGTTTTTTCTAAAGGATCATGCAAGAATTCTAAAGGGGGAAGGGAAAATTTTTGGCAATGGAGTGTAGCTGAGATTGGAGCAGCAATCAATGAAGGTTTGCTAGACTGAAGAGGGCTCATGTGAACATTGACCATCAACAAACAAATTTGAACAAAAGGTAATGAGACCCAACCACTGAGCTCCTTGAAGGTCTCATCTTTTGCCTCAATGTTTTGAGACAACTTTGGTTCTAAAAAGTCTTATGGTAATAGCCAACTTCTCGAGCATACTTAGTTTCATTAGTTATCCCATCTCAGCACTTTTATCTTGCCAAGATTAAAATGTACTATATGATACTGTTTCTTCAGATGAATTCTTCTAAAAAACAGCAACAACAACAACAATTATACACTATGCAGATCTTGTTTTTAAGGCATTAGCACTTTTGGAATGAAAACAATTTAAAGCCTTGGCCTCTGCATCTCCCACATCTTTTTTTTACTCAGTTTTTAACCCTTCCTTCCTTAGCTCCAGGACACCAGTCCAGCTCCAAGTAGGACCCCCTGCAAGCTGCCTGCATTTCTGCTGCTGGCCATAGATGGGTTGCAATACTCCATGAAGCCCCAGCCTTGGCACTGTGGGATGAAGCCAAACCACCTCATCACCCTACCACAAACACCAACAAAAGTTTTGGCTTTCCAGCAAAATGTTTTTGATTTAGCTACAATACCTCATATCCTGCAATTCCTGAAGTATTGCTCTTAGATACTGCCTAATCACTTCTTACATAGTTTGTACATATGTACATGTTTTCTTCTCTCACATGTAGCACTTTTCACTTCACATAATTTTATATTTTTGGTTTTAGATTATTTTTCTCCATAAATATATATTTTACATTCTAATCCTGCGTTTGTCAGCATCTAATAATCCTCCCAGGATGATGTCAACTACAAATAGATGAACTATTATCTCACACATTATTAATGAAAGCACTGGATCAGAAGAATCAGAAGCTTTTCTGCTTCCTCAATTACTTGCGTGGGTTTTGTTTTGTTTTGTTTTTAACCACCACTGTCAAGGACATGGATTAGGGTCATACTGTGCTAAATACAATGCAAGAGGGAGGCATCCCCTGCAACAAAGCATTTAGTTTAAGCATACACTAAAACAGCACTTAGATACAGGCGAATAACCAAAATAATAAGCCTTTCAAACCCTGATTATTTATTTACTTATTTGTTTATTTTTGGTATCTCATAATATCACTGGTCTGATAAAACAGAATTCCTACATACACAACACAAATCCGAGGAAAGTTACTGAGGGAACTGGCAGGGCATCGATTACCAAGCTGCAATGGCCAGTGTATGCTCACTTTCTTTGTGCTAAACTTCTAAAGAAATTTCCCTCAGATTTGCAAATAAAGAATTCAAGTGAGAGATGAACCCAGGCAGATGTGGAACAGATAGCGTGCACTAAAATAACAGTGCATTTTGTGCACTGGAGGACAAAATCCAACTCAGTAGAACTGGCTGCACCTGAGTTTCTGTGAGGCACAAACATCACCCATGCACAGATATTACCATGTGCCTCTAAGCAGGCTCTATTCCCTTTTTCCTCCAGGCAACTCAAACTTGTCATTGTGTATCATAGTCTGAAATGTCCGAGAAGAAATGCTGGTGCACATTGTGATGCAGAGGTTTATACACACACCAAAATAATGCTTCATTTTTTTTTTGGCACAGAAACTGCACCAATCAGCTGCGAAATAGTGAAAAATTATCTGCAGTACCCAAGCTACTTCAGCTGCGTGCAAGCTGGAGACAAAACATTAGGTTGACTTAAGATGCCATAGATAGAAGCTACCTCTTAAATGTACAACATAGTGCAAAGAATGCCTTTCCCTTTTTTAAAAGGTCCTACCAGAATCTCATTGTTATCATAGTGGTTTTCTGTTTTTGTTTTGCTGTCATTTTGTTTTTACTTTTGCAAGAATTCCCACTGCTGGATCAATACGGAGAGCTGGAGCGTCCCCTGGAGATATCTTACACCAGAGAGGCAAATGGCAAGGAGATCCTGCCAAATCAGCCCCCTAGGCATTAAGCTAACTAAAGGAGATCCCGCTCCCTCCCTCAGTCCCTTTGTTCAGGGCTCGTGGTTCGAGAGCTGATCCCAGCGTGACACCTAGTGGCAGCAGCACATTTAACCCCGTCAGTGCCTCTACGACAGGTTACAGTTTCCAAGAGTCACATCTATTCTTTATTTCTATTGTTTATGTTTATTCTAGCTTACTTGCAATTATACGCAAAGATAGATATAAAAGTCTGAGTACTCTCAAAACCAGGAACAGCTTTGTTTTCTCCACTTTTAGCCAGAATTAACTGAGACATACCAATAGACCTTGTAGAACGCTAAATTCTGAATGACAGTCAAATATTCATTTACAAGTTATTTGCTCAGAACTTTTTAATTCTCAGTTTCTGATCAATGTCACATGAACAAGAATTTCTTAACTAAATGATCTTAGTGAGTTTGTAAATCCCTCTATGTTGAAGTTGTAAATACGTAAATACTACATACAGACTTTCTACATAATGTTTTGCCTCCACAACTTGAAATGAGGTCTAAACAAAACTTGAGACAACTAATTGCCACTACGTCACTATGTCAGGAGAATTCTCTTACTTCCAGACTAGGGCCCCAGCGACAGCATTGCTGAGTTGACTGAACAGGCACAACTTACCTCTAACCCTCGCTCTGCTCCGCCATCAACTCTTTCCACCACCACTTTCAATCAAGAATCCATAGGTCAAGGTAAAGAAAACAATATGAAAAAGAAGTATTATTTACAAAGTCAAGTTTCCATTTAGATGGTAAGGACGAGTGTTGGTGATCTAACATTCCATTATACTTGGAAGATTGAAGTTATCTATGTAGCTACAATACAAGCAGCTGCCACTGGAGAATTACAATGGCATCAGGAGTTACACTATTTACAGTAATAGAATTAGGCAATTTAAAAAAGAATGTTCCATTTAACTTTCAAATCTCAATGTACGTTGGGAGAGAAGTTCCATCTGAACACAGGCTGTGAATTCATAAGTTACTTTGGTATTCCTAAAACACCAGCCTGTACCCTCCATCCACAAAGGGTAATACCTTTGTGCATTAATACCTCAACACCATTTCAGTAATACCTAAACTGTAGATTGCATGCTTGGTGACAGAAAAAAAAATTCCTGAAGTTTCTTTATTACTTTGAATAAATATTGGATAGTTTACAGCAGAACAAAGGTTTTTGGGGGGTGACTTTTTAAATTATTATTATTTTTATTATTGTTTTGTTATTTGTTTGGTTAAAAAAAACCCACTTTTTTGTTGTTTTTGGTTTTGTTGACAACAAGGAAGACCAGCAAACAAATTCAGCTGAAAATAAGATGCCAGAATATATTTTCAGGTGATAGTCTGATAGATATTTCAGTTAAATGATTGAATAGCCTTTGCGAGTATGTCAGGCTGTCAAGATTTGATCACAAAGAATTCTGGCAGGAAAGACAACACAAATTTAGTATCTTGTAGTTAACTACCCCTAACATAAGTAATATCATATAGCCATATTAACAACCTCTAGGCTGACAGCTTTCTTTCCACTTGGAACTATAATGCCGTTGGTTCTTTTGTTTCTTATTGCAGTAGATTGAGATTACAAAGAAAATGATATCAATTTTGGCACGGTTTCAATTCTGAGCAAAGGTTTTGGCAGTTCTTCCTTCAATCTGATTTATTACATAAAAATATATATAATCTGCTAGTCTGCTAGTCTAGAATTAACACAGTGGTTCTTATCTCCAAGATCAGTATAAATTCAGTACACTCACAGATAAGAATCTAAATAAACTTCTTATACAAAAATTGCAGGCCATTATTATTTGATGTGCAGCAACTTTGCTCCAATCAGCCACATGAACAACCAGAGGGCTACCGCTAACAGGATTTATGTTTCCTTTAAAAACAAACATAAATAAATAAATAAAACCACAAAAACAGAAAAAAAAAACAACAACAACTACAACAACAAAAAATACATCAGCATTAAATCAAAACTCATAAAGTTCATTAGAAGTTCAGGTCAGAAGAGGATCACATGACACTATTTCTACAGGCCAGGAATTAATACAAAAAAAAAGTCATTTCAAACTACTTATTCTCAAATTTAGGGAAATACATTCTTAGACTGCAGTTATGTCTTTAAGGCTCAAGGCTCCTTATTAGTATATGCAAATATACTTACAGAGTGGAAAGAAAAAAATGAACAAGAAACATTCATGGAATAAGCAGCATTTTGCTATTTTCCTCTTCATTACTCTATACCAAACCCCCAGACACTAAATCCATAAAATAGAGTAAAAAAATAAAAAGTGAACCATTTTTTGTTTTTAAGGGTTTGTTGTTGTTGTTGTTTTGCCACACTATAATTTCAAGGACCTTAAGTCTATCTGTTAAGGTACACGACTGTGTGCATCAGATCTATTTACCCTAATTTGCAACTCTCCTGTGCAGGAGTAGGAGGTTCAGAGAAACCCTATGCCACCTCAGACTGGATGCATTCTGGATCATTGCCTAAGGACTGAACAACTCCCCACTCAGAGGGCTTCCTCCAGCGATATAAACCATTCTACAATCTTCATGAGAGGCTTAACAGTAACGCAATTAGTAAGTTTATTAGTAGTCTAGTGCTGCACACAACCAGAAAACATTTGATATTGCAAGGCTTTTCAGTTTGACAATGAATGGCACAGAAAAAGCAAAAGCTGGAACGTGGAGTCAGTACAAATCATATCTTTAAAAAAAAAAAAAAAAGGAGCTATGCAAATTTATAGTAGTACATGAAGCTTTATATTTAGATAGATTACCAGGGAAATAATAAATCATTCAGAACTTCAAGTCTTTTCGCAAGGTTGGCTGTCCCGAAATGAGATGCTGCAGATGCTAGGCATACCAGATACAATCACTGTAAGAAATTCTATAAACTGGAGAGAGGGTGGATATTAAATAGGTATCTCAATCATCAGAGAAGTGAGATGCTAACACAGATTTCAAGGAGTACTGAGGTGATTTTCTATTTGCTAAGTATATGAAAAGGATTTTCCAACAAGATTCTTATTATGAAAGTGAGAACTGATTCTCATGACTACAGAGGTTCCAGAACCTTCAGGTTAATGATTTTGAATTTATTTTTGTCTTCCTTTCTTGAGAAATTAAAAAACAGTAATTATTGGAAAGGAACAATTTTGCTCTTATTTTGGATATTGAAGAAAATCCTGGAGGTTCAACTAACTATTGAAACTCCCAGAGTGAAATACTCTGCACAAGCAGCATTTACTTTGAAAGTATACAGATGAGCTAGAAAAAGTTTAGCAGAAACTGAGGAAAGAGAGAAACATAAGCCGCAAATACAAAACAGCAATGAAAGTATTGTACTTCAAGTCATGTACTCAGAATATGAGAACAGTCTTATGAGCCCTGTATCATAACTCTCTAACAGTGGCCAAAGACTGATGTTTAAAGATATACAGACAAACAAACAAAAAACTCTGAGTGAATCTTCCCCTGAAAACTCTTTGGCTCCAATAGAGGAAATCAAAGTTGAGAACAGAACCCAAACCTTCCATTTTTCATCCAGTGTCTTAAAAACAAGATCTCCACAGTGCACTTTTTTCTTCTATTTTTCCTTTTTTTTTTTTTTTAAATAAAGAACAAGCATGTATTTGCAGAAAGTCTCATACAGTACATTTTAATTCTGACAAGACAGAAATGCTGAGGTAAGATAACTAATAAAACAACAATCCTCAAGAAATTGGCTATTATCACCATTTAAGACTATTTTTAGTTCATTATTTGAGTTAGTTGACTCTCTAATAAGCTTGCTCAATAATTTGCTTAATTGGCTATTTTTAATTTATAAATTTAGCAAAGTATTCAGCTGGCAAATAAATTTCTATTCAGATAAATTAATTTTACTTGAAGATACTGCAAAGTGATTTTACCATCTGGACATTTACTTCCCTATATCAAATGAGTCACCATCACCAAAATATTTAGTGTCACATGATGAGTTGCTTGAAGAGAAAAATAAATAAGTAAGTCAGGTTTTCACAAGTCCCTAAGCAAGATATGAGCTATACGTCTCATTTTCAGAAGTCACTATTCGTCTCATTTATTTCAACTGAAACTTAAAAGCATGGCCACTTAGCTGAAGCATCAGAGCTTAATGAACTACCACCTTTGATCTGTGCCACTGTAACTAATAAAATTCATGTTCTTAAAACAGACTTCTCTCCAAACTATCTGGACTTATAAGAGACTTCTTGAAGACACCATCAGTCCCTCACACTCATTAGCCAGAGTTTACCAGTTTCACAACTCAACCAAGCAATTCAACCTAATGTCCCAACCCTCCTCCTTCATTATGTAAGCTAAAATGACCAAGTTCAGTGCATAAGAAGTTCTCCTGAGTGATGTTTTCTTTGACTGCAATTTTGGGCTACAGCACCTAGCAGAATTTCTTCATCTGCTCCAGCCGCAGCAGGAGTATACCTGCACTTACACAGCTGGCTTCCTCAGCTACTGGCAAAAGTTAGCGCGTTAAGCAACATGTCAAAGTGTATTCTAGTTGGCAAACAAAATTATCTTTCTTTTCAAGACTAAACATTGAAAACTAGTTTTATTTACTTATAGATACAATTTATGGGCAAAAGTAAAAATTTTAAGAAGCTTAAATGGATAATTTCAGTACGTATAATAACTACAGAGGTAAAGAGCAGCTAATTTTTCCCAATTCATAGCAGAAACTAAAGATTGGACTCAAAGGAATTTCCCAAGGACAGATCCTCAACTTTCTAGTTGGGGATTGTATGTACATTTTAAAAAATAACATTTATTATATTTGCCCCCAAGACAAAATGTAGACATGCCAGTAGGCTGACAGGAATAAGTAGATCTTGTATATGCTTCTAGTTACAATCTAGCTTCAGCACACTGACAGTAAACAGCAGAGGAATTGCCATCTCCTATTATTTTTTTTTCCCCTCCTCTTTCTTTCCCCCCTCTCATGGCAGAGAGGGGAAGGAGCTTGATAAGGTGTTGTTGATGAGGTGTGGTTTTCTTCAAAGAAGCTTCTTGTTTCAATCAAATTTCACTGTAACAACTATTGCTGCCTTAGTTAGAGTTTCAGTAGACAGAAATTGCTGACCTCATTTAAGAGTGGCTTTTCCAAACCACGGAGGTCAATATTGTCAGAACAGTGACAAAGTAAGACTGAGTTGTTACAGCCCCAGCAGTACTTGCTTCAAGATAAAGGGGCCATCACTGAATCCCACTGTGGCGACTTTGTACAAGCACATATTCCCACCCAGTCAGTTGCTTCATTATGATTAGCTGCTCAGAGCAGGTTTAATAAGTTCCTATAGCATGTGCTGTGAAGGTATGTTAGTATCTTGGTATACATCAGTACATTAGTGTATTTCTGAACAAGAAACAAGATTAAAAACACATCAGACTACATCAGAGAATCTCCTCTGTGATTTTTTCACAGTGTTGTTTTTTTTGTTTGTTTGTTTGTTTGTTTTTATATACCACTCCATTCAGGATCTTAAAAGCCTTGAAAGATCATACTTGGATTCCCAGGCTGAGAAGACCCCTGACTCCCTGACAGAACTGACAATTCCTCTTTGGGAGGTTAAGTGCTCCCCTTTAACCCAGAAATACTGAAACCTCACATGCCCAGCCAGGTCAACTCTCACGATATATTTTTAATCATGAGTCCATCAGAATTTTTACATTTTTATGAGACATGAATAAAAGAATCCATAAGCTTTTTTTCTTATAAAAAATCTCCACAACAGAAAATGGTTAAATGATTCAGTACCCAATTCTAATAAAAACAGGCATTCAGAAAACACCAATAAACTGATGAGAATTGGAGAGAAATTCCTGATACATGTCAATGGTTCTTAATACAGCCTTACACTGTGGAGAGTAAAGCATGGCACAGAATAAATTTGGACAGGATTCCTTTGGAGGAGAAGCAGAAGAACTCATCTAGTTGCTATCACAGCCTCAGCGTCAAAGAGCTCTGGAGGCATGCTGTAATAATTTTGAGCTGCTGGGGAAAGCCCCACAAGCTGTACAGAGGCTGCACTGAGATCAGGCGAAGTAATTTTAGTAAAAAGAAAAGGTCCAAGACTCAAAAAGATAAATGTTTTGGACTTTGGAAAATACGAAGGGATTCTACTCGTAAAATACATAATTGTCTCAGTTTTTGCACTTGGATAAAGGAAATAGAAGAGGAGAGACTAAATACTGATAGTGCCCTGCCACCTGGGGGGTAGGTACATCATCTACAACTGTACTTAGAGACTAATTTTAGCCTTCCCATATCATGCTCCATTGGGCGCCCACACATTCTGTGCTTAAAATCAGTCTGAATACACTACTTAGCATTAGTATCTAAAACAGTAAGATATATATTAAAATTCAGATACTAATTTCATCCAAGTAGATTTTCTCTATGCAACTGCTCAGTATTATATTACTTAATTTGTCCTCTTTTTTCTGTTTTCTTTTCTGACAAGTGTCTGCAAGTCTGGGTTCCAGGCAGAACTGTGTGGGTTTTCATGCAGGATTCATCACTATAGTAACCGAGCACAAATCATCAAGTGTGAGGGGTTTTCTGTTTCCCTCTTTTTTTTTCCTCCTTTTTTAAACTGACAGTGAAGCAAGACACAGAGAGATGATGCCTGAGATTCTCAGAAGCTTCCACAGAATCCTAGTGCCATTTGGGAGTACAACTCCTCCAGAATCCATCAAAAATCCTCACATAAATGCAATTGCATAGGAAGTTGCTGCAATGGTTTAAACACATGACTGTGAGCGGAGTAAATGCTGTTCCTAATAATCTTACCAATGGAAAGCACAGAGCGGATGAAAGATTGTACTTGCAGGTTTTCTAGCCTAGTCCCAGATTAAAATTGGGATCATTTTGTGATGGGCCATAACATATCTAGGACCATCCGTCACTGGTTAAACAGATTACAAAAAGCCCGAGTCCAACAATTTGAATGAAAGCCAGGGATAAACATTGCCTATCCTTTGTAAACATCCTGATAAAACATTTTAAACAAAAGAGTAGATTTTTTTAATCTCAAAATAATATTTCTAAATGTGATAGTCTTCAAAACATATACATAATTAAGCTTCCAAAATCAATATTCAAGAAAATGTGTTAATTGAAAGATGATATTCATATGTGTATATATATACCTGGGGGTCTCAACGGCTGCTTATTAAGCAATAGCCGTTCATTAGTACTCAATGCCGCCACGCAAGAATAGCTACTGCGCCTGCGACTGAATGAACCTGGAAGCTCCAAAAGTTGGGAAAGTACCTGGGCAGTCAAAGAACCGACCAGAAGGAGGGCGGGCAGCCCATGGCACAGAGCCTCGTGCGCGGTGCGTGACCGAGACTGTGATTGGACAGAAGTTATGAAACCAGCGCGTGTCGCAGATGCAGTCGGGTGTACAGTTATAATACCGGGAGCATCCTGGGGAATAAACGAGATCTGCTTTCACCCCATCGGTGACTGAGAGACTCCATCCGAGCGAGCACGGACAGCCTCGGGTCGGGAGGATGGACAGCCGCAGGAGAGGATAACAACATATACCCAAACATACACACGTATATAAATTTGAATAAGGTTAACGAGGGTCTCAGGCTGCTCTGTGAAGAGTTGAAAGCCATTGCTTATTTTGTCTTATACTGACAACAGAACATTCCACTTACTTAGTGTTTGGATTTATACCTCAATCTGTAGTATTACTTGGATTCTATTGCTCACACCACCATGGACATAGAAAAACAGTAAACTTATTGTGCAATCTACAATACCACAAACAGCTCTCTCTTCATTTATTTGCTAATCTTCCTACGGACATACACTGCACTGAGGCAATGGAGCGGGTATCAGAAGTATGCTGCAACCAGATGCAGATTTCTCATTGTGGTACGCAGCTCTGGGAATGTCTGACACAGCAGGGTCCAAGAGTTGAGTGACCAAAACAATGCAGAACAAATGTAAGTTCCCTGAGTCTGACTCATTCCAAACAATTTTAAAATGGAAAATAGTGTAGATGAAATGAGTATATTATATCAGCTAATACGATACAAACACCAGTGCAGAGAAATGACATTTTAACAATCATAACAGTAAGTTTTATCTTAAAACAAAATGAAATTGAACATGCTTATACAGTCATTAAACACAAAGGTTTCAAAAGCAAGTGCCACAAAAATTGGTTAATCTCATTATTCATTTTCCTGGTTAATCTCATTATTCAGTTTCTATCCTTTACTCAGAACATTTTGCTCCTGCAAGCTTATCAGCATGGAAAAAAAAAATGTAATAGGGAAGGAAGCTTTGTAAATTTTTTTGTGCTGGCAAGTAAAAACAAAACATGATGATTAAGTAAAAAAAAACAATCAGAAATAGAGATGGAGCTGTTCGGGTTTGGGTTACTTCATCCAGTCCTTCATCAAGCAACAAAATATTTTAAGAATCTCACGACCGTTGGTTCATCTATAATGAAATTTCTTTGCCAGATCTAAATGCTTCAAGCAAACAGCTATCCACAACCTTAAAAAAAAAAAAAAAATCCATCATAAGAGACACCAGATCCTGCTTACAGGCCTGAAATCTCAACTGGGAATACACAACACAGTAACAACAGGACATGCAGACCTAATGAAGAGGTAATATGGCAGCAAAGTTACAGTGCTGTTTGTTTGTGGCCTACAGATTTGTGATTAATGAGTTGGTATAGAAATGGTGTCAGTCTCCTACATTCAACTCAAGTACTTCTTTCTTGTTTCTCATGAATTTTTAAAAACTGTATATAACATTTCATAATACAAAATCCTGCAAAAAACAGCCATTACACCAAAATGCTATTTATTGTCAGCTTCATGTTGTGAATTATAAAATAAATGATAGGAAAATGAGGGAAAACTGCACTGTTATTGATTTAATAAGGTTAAGGATGGAGAGAGAACCCACAGTCTAGTCTGACTTCCTGTCTGTCACTGACCAGACATTCTACTAATCATTAATTTGCACTTGATTAAAATTCAAGTTGTATTTAGCTAAGGCGTATTTTCTAGAAGTGATATAAGTAACATCAAAAGATGAGGAAACACCTCTTCTGTGACAGTTTGTTCCAACAGTTAATAATGACAAAAAAAGTATCCATTTCTAATTTAAGTTTGGCTGGACTAAGCTTTCTAGAATAATTATCTCATTTTATCTCCTTAGAGAAGTAAGCTGCTCCTTTTCTCAGAAAGATTAGAATACCTTATAATACTTTGTTACAATACAATGATTACAAGCAAGTAGTTTGGTGTCAGTTCTCCCCTCCTGATAAAAGTTTCTGACAGCTAGCGTACTGATTCTACAAAGGCTGCTCCAAAAGTAAGTACTCCAAAAGCAAAAGTAAGTAATCTTCCTATTTTATTATGTTGGCCCACAATGTCAGAGGTGGATGTTGGGGGTATGGCAGTAGAGGTTGAACCTTCTTGACAATATTCCATTACATGCTGTTGCTGTGCGACTGACGGCAGCACATGGGCAGTCTGACAAAATGGTGTCTGACAGGGAAGTGCATACGAAGCAAAGGTGTGCCACCAAATACTTCCATGGAGAAAAACAGCACCCACTGACGTTCATTGACACTGGTGATTTTTTACATATTCACCAAACAATGAACGTGAGCACAGTGAGGCGTGGGTGGTGCATTCCAGCAGTGGTGACAGCGACAGTGGATCACGTCTGCTGGTGTAGATTTTTATGAGTGTGGTACACAGGCTCTTGTTTGTCACTGGCAAAAATGCATAGCTAATGGTGGTGGCTATGTTGAAAAATAACATTCTGTAGCTTCAAATTTGGTCTATCAAATATTGTCCTTGTGCCCTTCGTATCTGCTGTAATTTTCACCAAAATAAATAGAAGGTATCACTTTCGGAGCAACCTATGTCTTACAAAGATTACTTTCATATTTAATGGCCTTCCCTTATACATTCAAGAATCTTAGCAACTTTTTTGAACTTTATTTTTGTAGTAGATTAGAGTTTGTCATGACCTAAATGTCTCTTAGCCTGCAACTTCAAGGTGAGTTTCACCCATCATCAAACAATTGAATATTTTGCATTATGCTAGGTTGTATTAAAAGCCATGTGGCATGGGAGAGAGCTTCTTTCTTCAATTTCATAAATTCAAATCTCTTCATAAAAGTAGGCTGTTCTCATTATTATTACGCTGTTTGTGTGCTTACCATCTTGAAGCTGTACCGGAAAATAATTGTTTTTTCGCTTTAGTCAATTCAAGTATTAAATAGAACTGCGCTGAATAATTCCATATCAGATTTTATTTGGAATAACTCAAGAACTTCTCCCCTTTAACTACATTTCAAGATATCTGTGAATCTGTTTTTAATCTGCTTTCTGGGAGAGAATACTTGTACAGACTTTCAGCAGTTTAACAATCATTAATGAAGCATCTAAGGGTCATGCATAAACCATGAGGAAACGCGAAGAGATGTAAGATACTATTACGGTATTCTATACTGATGTTTCTGCCAGGCTTTATAGCAGATGTACTACATGGTTAAAATCATATGCTCTGTTGAAGTAGTAGTAGCAAAAGAACCTGTTTTTATAACTCTCCTGGAATTTTCTAAGAGCCAGAAAATACTGCACTCCTTTATCACTGCTGCCAAAGAAAGAATAGATGTCACTGATCTTGATAGTGGGCATCATTTACTTGAAAAGTTAACAGGTTTTCCCAGTTCTTTCAACACCTGTCAGGAGGACTGCTTAAATCAATTCCTAATGGTCACGATCTGACCAACAAGTTAAACTTATAGCTTATTTGATTGTTCTTGCTGTGTTTCCTTTTTCTTTTATATGTTTCTTTGCTTTCCTTCCTGAAATTCATTACTGCCATGGCAGCGAATGGTTTGAATGAAAGGACAGTTCACTCTGATTTAATTTTCTATAGGGCTGCATGCTTGTGTTTTCCATCTCTCAAACAAAATAAATAATAAAAAATACATTATAATGTGTTTGCAATAGATTGATCTCCCACTGTAAGAATCTGTTTCCCAGCAGAAGTCTAGCCTACTCTCCTGATAAACGCTGTGGAAGTAGATAGTGTTGTTGTTATTGTTTCTATTATTATTATTTTATTAGATGTCTTGTGCTTTGGGGACAGGAGTATGAGGTGGCAGTTGCTACGGAAACTAGTTTGAAAAATGTTATTGAGAGTCAGTGAATCTGCATGTAAGACAGCTGCCACTGGATGTGAATTAGATCTGTCCTCATTAGTGAGGTGCTCTCTTTGTAGGGGGGTGGGTGATAATCTGACATTTTGCATATTTTAGAGAGATTTCTTGTGCAATTGTCTTATTTACAAGGACACTGTAGCTGTTAATGGCGTCAGTGTTGTCACGAATTTCTTCTTGTTATATATCCTGATACTGAGTAAAGTTTGTTTTCCCAAGATGCTACTGCAGAAAATAAGCTTTTTGTTTGTTTTTAACTTCACAAATACTAGAGATACTAAAATCCTATGGCAGAACATGGATGACTTTTTTTAGCGTGACAGAACTCTGCATCATTGTGGTTTGGTCCTTGGGGTGATAATTCAGTCTTACAGTTGTTTCATAGCTATTGCTGTTTTGCTCCATTAGTCTTATACCCCAATCTACTCTTCTTCTATCTCCTCTATATATAAAATAGAGAATCCATTTTAACTAGTCAGTGCAACTGGGAGCAATTCGTCCTGAACTATTTCAGCAAGTACATAGTTCTCCCTTCCTGGGCGGCGGGGGGGGGGGCTAGGAGAGAGGTCATTATTTTGTCTTTACATCCTCTTGTGGGCTAAAAGTTCTTACCCAAATGTGGTTTAGTTTTTCCTTCCCAAGCACTCTCGTACGGGACAGTTTTTAGGGCTCTGCTCACCTCATGTAACTTACATTGATCAGTATTCCCTACATGATCTCAAAGAAGAGTTCTTCTTTGTTACTAATATTTCATCCTGGTAAACCGGAGAAGTTTTTCCTATATGTGATTTTTTGTGTGTGTTTACTGTCTTCGTTCTTTTCATAATTTCATTCTTCAGTTGTTCATTGTTCTTTTTTTGTTAGTATGGGTCACTCTGAAAGTAATGCCTCCTATTAATTTCCATGGAAACTACAACAGATACAAAGAACACAATAACACTATTTCACAGTGCGATTTCTCAGCTACAAAACATTATTTATCAACATAGCCATCACCAAAATAACAAAATAGGAGGCATTATTTTCGGAATAGCCCAGCTACTTTGTGTTGGTGTTCCAACCAGCACTGCTGTTATTCAATCCTCCAAAAACTGAAGACATTCTGCAAGCAAAGCTATCACCAAAAAGTTACTTGAGGATTGAAATACAAGTCTTATAACGCAATAGTAGAATCCGTCTGATCAAAAAGTAGGTTGTAAAGTGGTGTCGTCTTTGTATAGTGATGTACACACAGAAACTGCAGACCCATAAGGAATTTTTCCATGCTTTCTAGGAAAACATAACTTAGAAAAATTAAGTCTTGAAACAAAACACAATTTACAAGAACTCAGGGAATTAACACTGAGATGGTCTATGAGGTGAAGGAACAGAGAACTGCCCCTCCTCTGCCTAGAACCCAGGGATATAACAATCACACTGTAGATCTACAAACATCTTGTTGATTTTGAGAAGTAAAAATTCCTGGACGGAATGGTCTCTTTCTTGTCTGTGATTAGCGAATCTTCATTTCTTTTCTGCTTATCTGTCTTTATAACTGTATGCACTGTCCTTGTTATGCTTACAATGCTAGCTTTGTGTTTGGGTAAATATCATTAACATTTCCATAACCGTAAACTTATGTGTATATTCAAGTGGGACACTGCTCTGACCTCACAGAGGAATTGTTTAGCTACATATTCAAAAATTAAGTTAATTAGATTTGGTAAGATGACAGCAGAAAGAAAAATACCTTTCTCCTCTACTTTAGAACATGATTCTCAGCTAACAAATACACCTTCACAGTAAAGCCTTGCCTAATAGTGATACCATGCTCACTCCTGGTCTCTGCTTGTCTCACACAATAGTTTTGTTTCAGTGTAATACAATAGCCCTCAGGAAAATAAAGCTATTGACTTCTCCATACAACTATCTTCACAGAATTTAATAGCCTATAACATAAAGTAAGATGAAATGGCCAACTAATCCCTTCCTGATTTCAACTAGATAACTCCTGTGAAACACCACACAGCTGAAATAGCACAGTGCATGTAATTAAAACTCTAAAATGCTGACTTCCCTCACACTTTTAAACACACTACATAGATAAGAATAAATAAATACAGCTAAACACAGCTAAAATACAGCACTGCAAATTCTGTGAGGAGAGTTTTATTTCTTAATTACATGCGGAAAGGAAACCTAGAAAATTGAGAGAGCAGTGAAGGGTGGTGGGAAGAGGCGGGGAAGCCAAGGAAGCTGTGGAGCAAGATCAGGATAGCACTCCTCTATATGACCCCACACACACTGTATTTTAGCTTAAAGACTAGGTCTGTTTAAATATTCAGAGGTCAAAGTTGCATGTGCAGCCAAGGAAAGAGCAGTGAACAAGCTCTAAAGTAACCTTGCTCCTTACGGAAGCGTGACATGCCTGAAGCAGCACACTTCGGCTGGCAGAATGCCTGCGTCAGCACGATGCTCACTTTTAGCGCACTGCTGCATTTTGTTTCTACAGCACTATCAGTTCCCAACATTCATGCCACTCCAGGAGGCTAAGTCTAGTTGACATCTCTGGCACAACCATTTTCACAGAGCAGTGAATACTTTACTGACGTTCTGCATGTCCCATTCCTTCCCTATTTTTAATAGTACGTATTCATATTTACAGAGATGCACAACATACATGGGTTGCACTTCAACATATGCTTTTGTTGGTAATGGGCTTCCCGTGATGCTTCAGGTTCAGTCTAACAGAGATTGCATTCCACATATTAAATCCAAGAGAGTTTAACACTAGTATCCATGCAGTCTAAGAAAGTTCTGAAGTTGTTAATCCTTCCCCCCCCCTCCCTGCCAGGCTGAGTGGGAAGGAAAAGAGCACGGGAAGGAGTTGAAGAGTCACAGGTTGTTTAAGGGTTGACTTGCAAACATACTCCAGCCTCTGTGCAAGAGTACCGGCAGCGTCTGGGTACTTGGCTGCTCTTCCACTAACACTGCTTTGTTACAAAACCTTGGGTAAGTCATCTGAATCCCTGTACTTGTATGGTAGCTTCTGCAAAACTCAATATTAAAGCTTGTACTAAAGGTACTACTACATGCTAATGCTTAACTTCATGCCAGTATTAATGTTTATATTTAAGCTAAAATTAACATTTTTCTATTAAGCATTTGCAATTACACTAGACAGATGTTTTAGTTGGTAATGATTATTAAAAGCACAGCCAAACTTTGATCTAAAATAGAGCCAATTTGTGACAAGTTTGACAAGTGACAACATATCCCTTCTACCTCCCTCTTGTGCACAATCAACTCATTTCCTCAATAGGGTGAACTCCGTAGTCTCATTTTTTATACTCCTGATAAAATAAGGGGACAGTAAAAATCCAACAAGCAGCACTTCACTGCACTTTAACACTAATGCAGCAAACAGTTCCAAAATTGTTGTTATTACTCTCTGAATAGATTATCTCAGCTGTCCCATCAGCTATGGCAGAGGTAAATTTCTTTGTTGTTTCATTTTGTTAGCTTTTTTTGTTGTTGTTCTGTTTTCAAAGGAAAACAAAACAAACAAACAAAAAAACAAAACAACAACAACAAAAAAATGTTCTTACACAGATGAGACAACCTGGATTTTAAATCTCTCGCAGAAGGAAATCCAAGCAAGAGGGGAGACTGGCGGCAGTTCTGTGCGTCATTCGGATTGCAGATGCCTGGCTGTGGCATGGAGCAACAGAGCTGGCTGGCTCCACTGCACACAGCCCGGCGAGGTGGGCGCCCAGCCATGGCACACAGCCAGCCGTACACTGGGCTGCCCGCTGCCAGGAGACAAAGTGCTCTCGTTCCCGGCTCAGCGGACTGCAAGGGCACCACCACCACAGAGTGAGTCGGGGGAAGGGAGAAGGAGGAAGAGCGGAATTCCAGCTGCACTTGCTCACATAAGAGCTCCCTGTTCAACGGCCTTGGAAACAGCCACGGCTCTAAGTTCAGAGGAAGCCTGCACAGTGCCAAGTTGGCACCTGCTAGGGCTGAGAGGAAGCCACTGGGGAAAAAAATCTAGAAAGAAAAGAGTGGTGCAAAGAGTCATTAGAGAGAAGAAAATTAAATATCTAAAATAAGTACAAAAAACAGGCAGTAAGTACTGCTTTTGCCCTAAGACTGCTCTGAGGCTGGAGAAGCTGGCCTAAAATGGCTGGGAAGATGCAGGCAGTGCTGCCTCAGGTGCTGGTCGTGATGGAGGAAACAAAGCAGGCGGTGCACAGCTTGGTGGATGGCAGCACCAGCCAGATGGGAGGTCAAACTAAATCACAGGAAGCAGTGTCAAAGCTGCAGAAAGTAGTGTTTGCCATCCCATAAAAGAGGCATTTCCCTGGCAGCTTTATCTTCAAGACAAGCGTAAATAAGATGATCTTTAATTTTGTTTTGTTAAAAAGTCAGAGTTTAAGATACCTTCTCTAGTGCCCTAAGCCAATTCAAGCTTGTAATTACAGCTTGCCTATTTAAAAGTCACCAGTGACTACATAGGTGTAGACACCTTGACTCCTCAACTCCCTGAGACAACTCATATTATGAGAAGTCTATCATAATGGTGTTTTTTTAATTTGTTTTGCTTTTTACACTGTGGTAGCCAAAAACTACCACATTTATCATTACAGATAAATGTCTAAGTATTATAGTATTCACTGACTTGTATACACAAACCCTAAGAATGTGTTTTGGCAAGCATTTTTTTCCAGAATTACCTGAGCTAACTAAGCATGTCACTAAGGGACACATTAGGTCAGGCTGATGGTTGAACCTGGTGATCTTGAAGGTCTTTTCCAACCCAGATGATTCTGCTGCACTCTTTTCAAGTAATATAAACAGTAATCCCAAAAAACAATTATGCCAACTGTAACAAATCAACTCTAGGATAGAATGGTACAGCAAAGTATACTAATGGGACCGGTAGAATAGGCTGGTGTCAAGGTATGCCTGTAAAAACTTTGGGCAACTCTTAACAAAACAAATTTAAGAACATTTGAAATTGTATTCAAAGCATTTGACAATCACAGTATTTTAGCCAGCGTGACCATTTGGAGCTAATTCAAACTGCAGGTTTCCTTAGCGCTAACCCCAGCCTCAAACAAGATGATTTATCCGACAAGAAGTGCTACAAAATCCTGCCTTTGAGTAGGAAATAACATATGACCCATTGGCTTTTTTATTTTGTCCCATCAGATGTTTTTTCAGTTATTTCACTAGAGTTTACTAAACAATCTCCCTCCTTGGAGGCTTATATCTGCTTACTGTACTATGAACAAAATTGGTAATATAGGTTAATGTAAAAAATCATCTTGGTAATCAATTTTGTTTCCTGAGGAATTATTTAAAAATATGAATGAATATGAATCCTGCTTATTTTGAGATAAGACTGGAAGAGACTAAATGTCTCTGCAACAGAGATGCTTATGGTGACTGCACGCTCCCTAATATCACTAAAACACTGGCACCTGCCAATGAAGATAAGAACAATTGAATTTAGCTAGAGGTTGTGAAGGAGCTGACAATGTCCAGCATGCCTGTTTTAAGTTAGCAAAGTAACCCTTGATAGAACAGTGTCACATGACAGCACTACGTACATTCCACTGAATATAAAGAAGGATTTCCCATGAACAGGTTACCCAGAGAAGCTGTGGATGTCCCATCCCCGGAGACATTCAAGGCCAAGTTGTATGGGGCCCTGGGCAGCCTGATCTGGTGGGTGGCAGCCCTGCCCACGGCAGAGGGGTTAGAACTAGGTGATCTTTAAGGTCCCTTCTTACCCATTTTTACAGAGGGACCTGGATAGACTGGATCAATGGGCAAAGGTAAACCATATGAGTTTCAATAGGGCCAAGTGTCAGGTCCTGTATTTTGGTCACAACAACCTCAGGCAACCCTACAGGCTTGGGGAGGAGTGTCTGGAAAGCTGCCTGATGGAAAGGGACCTTGGTGTGCTGACGGACATTCGGCTGAATATGAGCCAGCAGTGTGCCCAGGTGGCCAAGAAGGCCAATGGCATCCTGGCTTGTATCAGAAATGGTGTTGTAAGCAGCACTAGGGAAGTTATCCTGGCCCTGTACTGAGCACTGGTGAGGCCCCACCTCGAGTACCATGTTCAGTTTTGGGCACTTCAATACAGAAAGGTCATTGAGGTGCTGGAGCAGGTCCAAAGAAGGGCAACAGGGCTTGTGAAGGGCTTGGAGAATATGCCCTACGAGGAGCAACTAAAGGAACTGGGGCTGTTTTGTCTGGGGAAGAGGAGGCTGAGGGAAGACCTTATTGCTCTCTTCAAATACCTGAAAGGTGATTGCACTGAGAGCTGGGTTCGTCTCTTCTCATTGGTGACAGGTGACAGGACAAGGGGGAATGGCCCCAAGTTGTGCCAGGGGAGGTTTAGTTCAGATATCAGGAAAAACTTCTCTACAGAAAGGGTTGTTAAGCACTGGAATAGGCTCACCAGGGAGGTAGCTGAGTCACCATCCCCAAATGTGTTTAAAAACCGTTTGGATGTGGTGCTCAGGGACATGATTTAGTAGTGGGTTGTTAGAGTTAGAGTAGTATGGTTAGGTTGTGGTTGGACTTGATGATCTTTAAGGTCTTTTCCAACCTGAGCAATTCTATGATTTTATGATTCTCTAATTCTATGATAATACTCCTTTTTTCATTTAATGATCAAGGCAGGGACAGGGAGATGAGGAACAGATGTGTTGAGTTGATTTTTTAAATTATTTTTTTAATGAAAGAAATTAAAGCCTCTATAATGGGAAGAAAATATTGCATTTAATCTGAAAATAGTGGTTGGGGGGTAGCATAAGTAGCTTTTATTATTTTTTTTCCCAATTAACTAAATGTCTCAGAGAAAGCTTCACTTCAAAACAAGAAAAGCAAATGCAAGAACTGAAACTGTAGTATCTATAATTCAAATTCCCTTTTTTGCCCATGAAGACACTTTTCATCAAATTTGATACATTTTCCCAAACAATAAAAGCAGTTAGATTTGAGACTTAAACTGCAAGGTACTGGTCTGTCCCAGCTGCAGTCAGAACTTTGTGTCTTCCAACTGCTTACACCCTGTTAAACCTATGTTCTGCAGGCATGTTTGGACAGACCATGTGATAAGCAGCAGGAAAAAGGAGAAAGATTTAAGTCAGGTTCACATTAAAAAAGCCAAGGTTATATTATTAGTTGTAATTTTAGAAACAGCAAAAAAAATTGTGTAGAGGATTTATTGGAAGAAGATAGCAATATAACCTCAGATTAATTTGAAAAGATAAATAGAAAAAAATAGACAAAGAATTATTATGCAGTTATCTCCAGTTTGAAGATTGCAGCTGCAAAACCATTTGAAGAAATAACATAGAAATAAGAAAGGAAATGATAACATTAAGTATGAGAAAATAATTCAAAATTATATGGCAGTATATTCAGTAAACTCAATTAAGTAAACACCAATTTACTTATATCGATCTGTAAGCTTAAATACTTTCATTAAAATGGTAGTTAATGCTCCTTCTGTAGCACATGTGCAAACAATTTGATATAACTAACTGAAACATGTTTCATTGATCTCATTCACTTAGGAGATTCATTTCTACTCATTTTAAATGAGGAGGCTGTATCCTGCAACCCACAGGACTGTCTTATCCTCCAAGGTACTGGTGGTTTTGAAGTTTCTCTCCCTCCAAAATTTTGCCCCGTGGCTTACAGGAAAAAATAACGAAATATCTTTCCTTGAAGGGCTACAGTTTAAAACAAATCATGTATTTAATTGAATTAAGTTTCATAACACTTGATTAAAGTTTCCTCTATGCATTTGAACCAATTCTAAAATTATAAGAAAATCTTCTGTCTATTTAGGAAAATTAGACTACTTTGGTGCAGCGTTTGTTCTCACTTCTAAAGCAATCCTTTAATTTCATAGCAACTGTGTAAACTACCACTTTAAAATGGAGGGAGGAAAGGTACCTTCATCTTGTAGAAAGAAGCAAGGTAGGAATGCATAATTCAAATTACTCATTTTCAGAGGTCATTCTCAAACTTGATGCCGCACATAAGCACAGTGAAACTCAGATTGCTCATGAAAACCTTCTATTACTTTCAACTATAAAGAAGTCAAAATTAATATATCTACTAAATTAAACCTGATGTGGTTTAAAATGCAAGCCAATCTGTTTTCAATTTTGCAATCACTCATTGCTCCAATTTTATTAAACCAAGAGAGAGAACAAACTTAAAATGCATTAACTTACTTAAACAAAGCCTGATTTTATGAAGCAAATGTCAGTCTTCCCAGTTCAGCAAGTGCTTTTAGATGCTATATGACTCGTCGACGTTACCCTAGCTGACAGATTTTTTTTTTTTTAATTTTTTTTTTTTCATTTTGGTATATCAGCAACCCTGTTTCTAACACCCACAGCCACGCTGATCCAAATATCATCTGAAGCTATGCACATCTACTTCAGAAGAAGTCCCTGTGCCACAGGCTGACACGCAGCAACTCCCAAGTCCTGAGCAGCTACCAGGAGCCAGTAACTCCTAACAAGTGAGTTAAAGATGATCCAGCCTCAGCCACACCAGAGAACTTTGACCCTTACAACTCACAGAGACATCTTGTTCAACAGGAGAAGAGTTCAGTTAATGTCATTCAGTTAACGTCATTAATTTTTCTTTTGCTGAAAGACCATCACATGGATTACCTTTGCTGTAAGACAAGTAATAAAAAGGGAGAATATACAAAATGTGGACAGCATGAAGCAGGACCCACTGCCTTAGCTATGCCACTGCCAAGCACAAGTAAGCAGTATATGGATTGTTTTTCTAAAAAAGACAGTCAGGAAAACCACAGTCCTCTGATGGCCATCTTGGTTTGTTGTCAGCATGATTAGCTATCAGTCAAATATATGCAGCAAGAAAAGCAATGCCTTCCTTGTCCTCAAGATAAATATTGAAATGTAAACAACTGATACATTAAAAGCTGGCGTGAAATACAAAAATGTTTTCAACAGATGTGCATGAGCAAGAGGTCCCCAGCATTGCGCTGTTGTAAAGCAATTCTCTTTTTCCCCTCAGTCCAGGCAGCCACAAGCCTACCTTGTCTTACCAGCCTGAATATCCTCAGAAATTACGGTATAAATTATAAAGTACCAGTGAAATATAAAAAAACAAACCACTATGAATACTAGAATAAGCTGTGCATGACTCCTGCATGTGCCTATCTTTTCCAGACACAGAAGGGAAAAATAGAAGGAATTTCTTTTGTAGAGGTTCAGAAACTGTTATGGAGATCACAATGTTCAGATGGCAATTCATTCTTTATCTTTTTATTCATCCTGAGTTTGCAGGTTTGGAAAATTATCTTTAACTATTATCCCTTCAATACTCTGGAGCAGAGCTGTCTGTCACTATATGCAAACTATGATGGAGCACAGATGGAGAATAATTTTATTATGAAGGAGAATAGTTATTAAATACATTCTATTATATTATTATCAAATAAGCTTACAAGTATTTTAAACCAGTGTGATGAGAGAAAATAAATCACATGACTACCAAGAAAGCACAATCAAAATTCCATTGCTTTTTCCAATCTCAAATGGCCATTTCTCGTATGCAAAGAGCACAGAGTTGCCATCAAGAGCTTCCATCAGACAATCCACTACAAAACAACAACTAGGGATTTTTAGTACAGCAGAGACAGGCAGATCTATCTCCAACAGAACTTTTATTTTTCTCACCTTCTCCTAAATTTATTCACTTCCCACTGCTCTCATCCCTGCAGCAATGCCAGAGGAGGAAGTGCAGGCAGGAATTGTCCATGCATTGCCCCTATACAGCCCGTGCATCAGTATCCTGGGGATCCTCACCAACAAGAAGGCATTAGAGCTGCCACTGCCAATTATACCTGCTTTCCCTATGGGCACTGACAAACCATTTAACAAAATTTTTCTCCTAGGTGAAATTAATCCTAGTTTTACCAAGCCTCACATCTCCATCACTTGATGTGGTTACACTTCTACATCTTAACAGTTGCTTCAAACCTATTCCTTCTTTCTCTAACTTAAAGCCATCCAACCATATGAAGAAACAGAACGAAAATACATTAAATCTGAAAGTGTCTCGCCTCAAAACATCAGGTAGGATTTCTAAAATATTACCACATACATTTATTCTTTGGAAAATTATCGATAATTGGCATGGTGCCAGGACCACTTCCAGACGTGGCCTCTGCAGGGCTGAACACAGGGACAGGATCACCTCCCTCAACCTGTTGGCCACACTCTTTTTAATGAACCCCAGGATACCATGGGCCTTCTTGGCCACAAGGGCACACTGCTGGCTCATGGCCAACCTATTGTCCACCAGGACCCCTGAGTACCTTTCTTCAGAGCTCCGTTCCACATGGTCAGCCCTTAACCTGTACTGGTGCATTTGGTATTCCTCCCCACGTGCAGGACCCTACACTTGCTCTGATTTAAGCTCATCAGATTCCTCTCCACTCAACACGCAGTCTGTTTAGGTCTTGTTGAATGACAGCACAGCCATCTGGTCTGTCAGCCACTCCTCTCAGTCATAATTCCTATCTGTTGAGCAAATCCAGTATTTAAAATTTAATTTTCATTTTCCATCAGGATGATCATCTAGTTACCATTTAGGTGTGGGCATTTAAGAAAAATGTCATAATATCCAAAGGAAAGATCTTTGGGTCAAAATGAAGAAATTACCATTCCCAAGCAACATCACCAGTCTTAGTCCAATTTAGACCATATGGTGTTTGCCAGAGTTTCTTTAATGCTCCATGAGTTTACTATGCTTTCTCAAACATATGGAAATTATATATGAAATTATCTATTACCTAGAAAAAATAACAAACGAACCAACACCTTCACTCAATGAGAAGCTATAGATACTGGAACAGGAGTTCTATGCAGAAATTCTCTGCAAAGCATCTGATACTTAAAGGGGATACTGACTCTTAAATAATTTTAAGAGATCCAGTTTGGAACTTATAGGCTAGCGAAAACATTCAAGAATGATGTTTACATAACAAATACAGCATTAGAACGGTAAGATAATGTAGAAACACACAATAAACTTATTTTCCAGGAAAAAAAAGGGCAATAATTTCTACATGGAATTCACATAACATACTCAAAATAGAATGTATAGAGTTTACAGAGCAATAGCACAATAGTAAGAGCAGTGCAAAGTTTATCAGGATAGCTCTTGATAATTTTGATGCTTCATGTTTCCTTGCAAAGATTTTACTCCAGATATTCACTCAGACCTAACAGACACTGCAACACAATTAAAAGGTTTGCACAGAAAAACACACAGTAGTTCTGAAGATCTTCCGGCATATGAGGGCTCCTCCAGAAGTAATGTCTCCTATTTTATTATGTTGGGCCACAGTATCAGAGGTGGATGCTGGTGGTATGGCAGCAGAAGCTGAACCTTCCAGTATTCCATTACCTTTTGTTGCTGTGTGACAGATGAGAGCAGAGGTGCAGTTTGACAAAATGGCATCTGGCATGGAAGTACATCTGAACCAATGGTGGGTAATATAACTGGTTCATGCAGAAAAAATTGTACCCACTGACATTCATCAACACTTGCTGAATGTTTGTGGAGACCAAACAGCGAATGTGAGCACAGAGAGGTGGTGGGTGGTGCATTTCAGCAGTGGTGACAATGACAGTGGGTCATCTCCACTGGTGCAGATTTTTTTGTGTGTGTGGCATGCAGGCCCTTGTTCATCGCTGACAAAAGTACACAGTTAATGGTGGTGACTAATCTGAAAAAAAAAATTGCTGTGTACCTTAGAATTTGCTCTATCAATTAGTGTTATTGTGCTCTTTGTACCTATTGTAGTTTCCACAGAAATAAATAGAAGGCATTACTTTCAGGGCAATCTACATATTTCCTCTGGAGATGTGCCCCCCATTTATACTCCAGAAGCATCTTTCTGCTTTGTTTCTTATGGCACTGTCTTATCATACAACACCATTCTTTAGGTTCTCCCTTTCTAATCTACTGACTAATGAATCGTCTTTGCTTGCCATATCACATGAAGTAGGAGGTAGCGCAGTCAGCCAGTTCTTCTTGTTCCACTACCTAATGCTTGCTGAACAGCAATGCTGGCTGGAACAGAAAATTGCTAATTACTATTGAGTTTATAAATGTATTTGTTACAGATAAAATCTAAGCCCCTGCGAATTCACATGCTGTGTATTCCCAGCTCCTCCTGATAAACTGCTTCTTTCCTCCTGTGATATCCTTCACAAAATGTTATATACATACCCTATAGGTCAACTGAAACATAGTTCCACTATCAATATCCAAAATACAGGCTAACAAACGACATGTAGCAATGTTTCACTGCTCTATCTCATAGCAAACACAAAATGGACAACAGAGATATTTCTTAGAGAAGACTGTCTCCTAAGAATGCACATGCACAACCAGCAAGAAAAGCAAGTGTTGGAAGAAAGCAACCTGGAAGTAACTAACTCTGTGTAACAAATAGGCCAGTGCACTTGAGACATTACTATGAAAATCTGTGATGATAATATGGGAGGGTTTTGAGGTTTTTAAAAAAAAAAAGAGAGAGAGAGAGATCTTACCTGCAAATTTATTGGAAGTACTTACAGCAAGTTATGTTTGTTTAAAAATCCAAAGTAGCACACTTAAGGGTAATTTCCACAATCCACAAGATACTTATTTTGAGTTAGATTCTACACATGAGGGTAATTACACAGACAAAAAGCCTGTTCTGTCAAAAGGATACTGTATGATTCATAATGACTATCATAAAAGATCTGCCTGAAAACATACAACCAATTTTCAGACACATGCCTGATAGTATGATGCAACTGCAGCATCATCGTTCAGGTGTCTCTGTAAAGAGGCTAAAGAGGTTTGAGAAAGGAGGAAGGAAGGGACTGCACTCAGAAGCCTATTAAAAATGCATAAAAGTAAACAAGACACATGAGAACAAGAACACAAGTTTGCAGGAAGGGTGTGTATCTTCGCAATAGATCAACCATTTAAAATGCTTGGGGCACAAACCTTGAAGGAGAGGAAGAGTGATCTGAACTTGCTTAGCCAGGCTAAAGGGAAGCTAAAAGGCAGTTAAATTCCTGCCTTCAGCTACTTATGGGGGAGTTCGAAAAGATGGCTGAGACTTATCTCCATAGTGCATAATGCTATAACAAAAACCTATCATCGCAGCTTGGGTTCTTTAGATTAGACATCAAAGAAAAACTGTCTCAACAAGAGGGTATCACATGGACATCTGCTACAATCTCTGTCCCTTGAAATTTGCTCCATACAGCAAAAATTTTGGCTTGGGTTTGATTATGAGAGCTTCCTTTTACCCCACATTTATAAGATTCTATGTCAGTCTGGAGTTGGAATGGCAGACAGCAAATGGTTTAACATGTAAACACATATATCTTAGAATCATGAAATCATTTAGATTGGAAAAGACCTTCAAGATCATCAAAGCCCAAATGTCTTAATACTATTATGTATAAATATGCACTTACAAATATATACAATGCAATGGAATTAAGGTTAATATTAAATTATAAAGATATTATTTTGAGATGCAGGTAAGGTACACCAGAGACTAGGATAAGCCCGGTTAATAAATACTTGCTGTCTTCAGCAAAATTCAGTGTCAAATTCTTAATGTGATCTTGAACTAGCGTCCAGTTTTAGCTCTTGAGTTACTGATACTAGAGAAAAAAATTAAAAATACTTTTTTGAGGCATTGCTTCACTGGCTGTATGAAACTAAATAGTTCTCCCATCCTTATTTTTTAAAAATACATCTTCTTGACACTGAGTTCTCAGTCTAAAGCAGAACAACCAAAGAAAATCTCCACCCTAAACCAAAAAAAAAAAAAGCTATGGAATATTACTATGGAAAATATCCTCCTGTTCAACAATAGGAAAATGAAGGAAAACATTACTGAAAATGTTGCAATTTAAGAGTGCACCATCAAATATTTTATTATAACAAGAAGGATCTAACATCTGTATTGACCTTAGTTGATTTCATTGGGTTTAATGACCCATTATGCGGAGTTAATAGCCCACAGCTTTGCTCTAAGCAATCAGATCAACGCGCATTAATAGATAGAAGCATTCTATCATTCAGCATTCACAGCTTCCTTGCTGATAATTTTCTGAAGTTTATTCAGAAAATCAGCTTTACTTGCCAAGTATTCTTCATGAGACACATCGGTCTCAAAATACAGGCAGCTGGGCAGAACTCTGGAAGACCACAAACAAAATTGCTTATTTTGAAGAAACACCTCAAAAACATTCAAAGCTACCTTTATCTAGCATCCATCATGAGGTATAAGAACAATAATTGAAAATGAGTATCTTGCTATCAGTGACTAGGCAAAATCAAAGTAACTCCTAGATGAAGAATTTTGAAAAGAAAGTATCAGCTACCTTGAGCTTATCTCTGTGCTTGACTATAACCTCCAGCCCAGAGTTCAGCTCTCTGGGACTCAGACTCCAGTTAGTGCATTATGAATGTGTGAATTTTCTCAGTTTTGCTGAGAAAGTTATTTCAAGGCGTAAGGAAGTCCATGAGCTATGACCATGAAATATTAAACAAAAATAAAGCAAAGATTTAAGAGTAAAAATACTGATATATATATTAAAAAAAAAGTTAAGAAAAAAGAGATTGGCTTGTTTCAAGAAAAAAATTAAGGTTGACTCTCCCTCAGTTCACAGAGGACTATTGGCTAGCAGCACTCATCAGCTGCCTCACTGAGGTGAGAATATTGATTAATAGCACTCATTTTAGCTAATGCATAGTTGCTGATATTATATATATCTTGTACCTTTACAAGTGGTAAAAAGTTTGAACGTGAAGAGGAGAGAATTCACAAGCACGTAGACATCTTTCAAGGAAACATGGAAGCATCTATATGAGCTGCAATTATATCACTGGTTGCCCCGTGCAGAATGTACATGAACTCAGTAAAAAACAACTTTACAAAACTATTCTATTAGGTCTCCAAACAAAAGATTGTGTTAATAAAAATAAAAAAAATAAAGATTTTAGTAGGAAAACTGTTTAAACTCAATTACGCAAACTTTTCAACAGCTAAATGCTTATGTCCTTGAGTTTAAAGCAAGACTATTTTTGTTGTGCAATTCCTAATAAAAAAGATGATTTGCAAGATTTCAGCATTTGGCCTCTTGAATATGGTTTACACTGCCTCACTCTCAATATTCATGCAACAAATAAAGGCATTGATACCTGTTGTGCATACACAAAATCAAAAAAGCTATCATACAGAGAGAAATTTAAATACAATTCAAGGAACTTCTTAGTATGCTTAACTTTATACTTGGAATTATTAGTACCTAATTCCAGATTTACCAACAAATTCACATTTAATGCACTAGTATTTAGGATTTGGTTCAAAGAGAAAAGAGGTCATGGTAACAAGGCATAGGGTTCTGTTCTAGTGCTCTCCACCTCTGGATGTTTGGAGGCAGTAGTTGAGAACAAGTTTTTCAGAAGCGTTTCAAAAGCTCCAGAAGTTTAAACCTTATGACAAGTAAACTACCTCATCACTAACAGCTTTCCACCTTTTGGGGAACTGGGCCACCAAGAAAAAGTCAATTTAGAATGACCAATAGATTTGGAGACAATTACAATAATTGCCCTGTAAAATTATAAAAATTCCCATTTTTGTACTTTTTTTCGTCTAACTCTAAATGTCCGTTCACAGGTATTCCATACCAGTCTTTGATGCTAACTATTAGCAACTATCATTACTTCTGCAAATACAATAATACTAGTTTAAGGTTCCTAAACTCCAGACAGAGTTCGGGCTTACTCTTCGTGAACTTTAGCAGAGATACAGAGTTGTAATTGCAATCTGTTTATACAACGACATAAAAGCATTTCATTGGTATTGTTACCTCTAACACTGCAGTAGTTCTTTCATGCAACAAAAAGATGGCTATGGACAGTTTAATCTGCACATCTAAGAATAATTTCAGAATATCTATTTGATTTTGAAATATAAGTAAAATCAACTCAGTCATTACTGCATTCAACAAGACAATGCCTGATGCAACAAATGGATCTAATAGAAATAATCAAACATTTTATGAGCATATAACAAAGTCAACATTCACTGAGTGCTTATGGCTTTTCAAGTACATGCTGAAAGCAGTTTAGTATAGTTCTTTAAATTCATACAGTAAGTCAGTACAGCTGCTGCTTCTCAGCTGTGGTAATCATTGACAAAATTTTTTTGAAAGATTTTCAAAACCAAAATTTCTTTGTATTCTGCTTGTTTAATGGAATGCCTGCATTCTCAATTTACAGAGGCTAATTTTGTCTTTGACTTCTCTCAGCAAGAGTATGCCTAATAGACAGGAGGGGAAAAAAATGGAAAGTGTCTGGCTGCTGGTAATGGAATGGTTTTGCATGTCAGCTGACTTGCTCTTTAGATACCCTTGGACTGATTAACCAAATAGCAAATTGCTACATAGGAGTGCAGGTACTGTGTCCTTGAAATGATAGGTAGCAAACTGTTCATCTGTGGAAATTAAAGGCTAGGGATAATGTTTATATCTAGAAAATGGGAGAAGCTAAAGTCTTCAAAAGCACTACTTAATGTACTAGAAGAATATTTGGTGAATAAAACCAGTGAAAGTAGAGAATCTTCTATATTATTCTGCTAGAAACAGGCAAATACTTGCCTAATAAACATGAAACTTGCTGCTCCCTAAGCTTGAAATAAACACTTCATTACAAATGTCTGTTAAAGTCTTGTCTACACACTTAAGCATGTATTTATCTCAGAATATTAGATCTGTTAAAACAACCATCAAAAATGAAAAATAAAATGCATGAAATGAGGAACAGATAGGCATTCTGAAATGACAGGATGTCCTGCAAAGTTGCTAATTGGTGCGGTTCTGCTTCTGTTAACTGAGCTCTTAACTTCAGACTCCCTTTAATTTTCATTCTTATTCTTCATATAAAGACACACTTCCTTGATTTGCAGATTCACAGGTTTGATTTTTACACACAAAGTTACTTATATATTGCAAAATACTGACAGAAAAGTTGATTAGAACCTGTCTTTAAAACTCAACAGCATTAAGAATGTATTTAATGGCTGATATATACAAGGGCTGCTCTGAAAGTAATGACTCTTATTTTGTTAGCCCACAACATCAGAGGTGGATGTTGCTGATATGGGAGTAGAGGTTGAATCTTTTTGCCAATATACCATTACATTTTGTTGTCATACAATAGCTAGCAGCAGAGGAGTAGTCTGACAAAATGGCACCTGACATGAAAATGTATATGAAACAAAGATGTGGAATTTAATTCTTCCACGCAGAAGAAATTGCACTCCTTGACATTCATGGACACTTGTGGAACATTTATGTGGTGGTGGGTGGTGCATTTCAGCAGTGGCAGCAGTGACACTGGGTCACCTCCACTGAGGCAGATTTTTACAAACGCATAATGCATGGTTTTGTTCATTGCTGGTGAACACGCGCAGTTAATGTCGGTGACTGTGCTGAAAAATAGTGTTTTGTAGTTGAGAATTTGCATATCAAATAGTGTTATTACTATCTTTGTATCTGTTGCAGTTTCAATGGAAATAAGTAGGAGGCTGGATCTGACCTCCCACTGGATCTGATCTTGGCTCCCTACTACAGGCCAACACCCTCAGCCTGGCCTTGTTGTGATCCCTGGCAGTGTGCGATGACCTGAAACTGTTCCCAAGTACTCCCTAGCCCCTCTCCCTGCCTGAGGAACTGCTCTGGTGCAACTCCACCCTGGCATTTCCAATACTAAAAATATCTATCTGATAAAGTATTTGCATTAAGCATTCCTCATAAGATCAGCTCACATGACCAGATTGATATCCAGACACACTGAATTCAAAGCGCTAGAAATTACGCGGTCGATTCTTGAATTAAGGATGTTGAACAATTTCCTCCAACCTTTAACTCAAAAACAAGCTTTTTAGATAAGGTTTCCTCAAGTGGAGAAGTGTTAAGAGGTAAGATTTTTCTCAGCTTATTCTAACCAAACATTAGGCGCGTTTATCACCTATGCATCATGTTACTGAAACCAACTAAATAGAAAAAAACTACCAGTCCATTAGTCTTAAGTAGCTTGTGAGAATGTTTGTGTTTTACATGGATAAATTTAATTAGTGTTGGGGGACGTAGAGCTCCATTACTCTCCTCCTTCATCCTTTGTAAAATTATCCAACTTCAGTAAGAGCCATATACTTCAAACAGCACTTTAAGTTTCTATTCAGAAAAAAGTTATTTTCTGAGGCACTCATTCTAAAAATGGGTAAAATGCACCAGAGACCATAACTCAACCTGTATAATCATAATCGACACAAAATCTGGGGCCAACTGTAGTACTCAGCAGACATTTCAGGAATGCTGTCACTTCTTTAAATTTGAATGTGCTACTGAAAGTTAAGAGCATTGGTAGAGAAATAAAAATGGCCTTTTTGGCATAACGCTCTGCATTTTATATCAGCATGAAAAGTCATTGTCTTTTATACTTGCTTTTCTCTAAGCAGCTGCATTCACTGCAGAAACGTTAACTATATTCTATCCAAAAAAAAGAAAAAAAATCTGCCTACAATAGGTACTGCTTATGCTTGCATCTACACTTTGTGCAGCATCTTTTATTCTTCCCATGAAAGGATTTCATACAGGCTAGCTGTGTCTGCTTTACATTGTTAGTGATTCTAATTATAGATACAAAACTTAGTTCTCTATCAGAAGCCACAAGGAAGAAGAGCTCTCTTTCTCTCAAATTCCAGCCAGAACCACTCTGGAGTTTTTTAAACCTGAAGTAACATGGGTTTAAATACACTCTCATGCTCTCACTTTGTGCCAGCTTGCACATAAAAGCCAGCCTAGAGGTACAGTCACATTCCTGTCACGTTGCACCATACAAACGTGCAGTTCAGATGTGCTCAGGAAAGCTCTGCAGTATCTTTTAAGGGAAGAAGATGAATCTATAAAGCCTGAGCAACTGCTACGTTCATATGCATTGCTTACAATAAATAAAAAAGTAAACTAAGTAGAAAGTGGGCTACTGCCTTCAGTCCTACTGAGGAATCCTTGGCAAGTGAAGGAATGGAAGCCATGGAAATGAGAAGGAAAAGCTCTCCAGGAATTTAACCAGAAAAGGCTTTAAAAGAAATTGTCAGTTGGCTACTGCAAGGAACACAGCAGAGCACATCATCCCTAACAAGATAATGTTCTTTGTTTATACTTTCTCTCTTGAATAAAGAGTAGGCCTTTTTTTCTTTTTATACATGCAGACATGCATACACTTATACCTATATATTCATGCATGCATGTATTTACAAACTAAACATAACTTGACCAAAAACCCATACATATTGAAGAAACCTGTTAATGCCAAAAATTCAGTTCTGTTTTCAATCTTGAACTAACACATATTTGTTATTATATGAAAACCAAGTTTAGGCTTCTTGAATTCACACTACTATGATTGTCAACCTTTGTCTGATCAGAATTGAATCTGCAATTAAGTCTTCCTTTCTCCTTGCCCCAGCAAACAGGTCTATACACAAGAAAGTGAAAATAAATGACAGAGACTGAAGCGGGATAAAAGGCTCTGCAATGTCAGCCATTAATAAGGTCATTCTCCTGCTTATTTTCAGAAAGTCTCTCTAACATTTGCTAGTGTAGGAATCACAAACACATCCATAGTGCACTGCTGGCACTATCTCCACTGAAATTGTCATTTTAAAATAACTTAAACAGTCTGAGCAGCCCAGAAGTCTGAGATCTCAGGACATCCTGAAATGCCTGCTGTGAAGACCTAGTTTGTACAGCCTTAGTCATACTTATCTCAAGTGCAACAGGGATATTCCAATTAATGAATTCTAGAAGTAGAAGCCACCAAGTCAGTAACAACTGTAAGATCTCATTACATTTATTCACTCAGTCTTAACAGCCATAATTTCACAGATTCAAGGTTTCATAGTTTCAATGATTACATGCCACTGATTTTGTTTACTTGACTATTTTGAGAAACTAGTCTTCCTTATCTCTGGAAACTGACTACAGTGAGAGCATCCTAAGACAGCAGGATTTTTCTCTACTTAATGCAGTGAACTCCAGCAGTGGCTGCAGGCACTTGACCAAGAAAGAAACTAGTTCAATGAATGCACGCATCTAATTTCCAAACAGTTTCTCAAGGCCAGAGAATGGTGGTGAACAGGAGTTAAATCCAGCATATGACTAGTTACTAGCGACATTACTCAGGGGTCAGTACTGGGGCCAATCCTATTTAATACCCATACTGATGATCTGGATGAGGAAACTGAGTGTATTCTCAGTACATTCACAGATGACAGAAAGTTTGGCGAAGACACTGATCCTGCCTGAGGGTAGGAAGGCCCTTCTGGATAGAAGCCTATCTGGATAGGCTGGATCTCTGGGCTGAGGCCAATTGTATGAGGTTCAACAAGACCAAGTGCCAAGTCCTGCACTCTGGTCACAACAACCCCAGACAACACTACATGTGTGGGGCAGAGTGGCTGGGAAGCTGCATGGAAGAAGGCCTAGGCGTACTTGTCAACAGACAACTGAACATAAGCCACTAGTGTGCCCAGGTGGCCAAGAAGACCAATGGCGTCCTAGCCTGTATCAGAAATACAGTAGCAGATGCTACTGAACCATATCCTATGAACTTATCCATTCCACTATTGAACTTCATTTTAAGCTCAGGAACAAGCGTACACAAAAATTACAGCATCTTTAACAGCTTTCAACAGGGAGTTCCACAGATTTCTTATCAATTGCATGAAAACATTCTCCTGTCCTGAAACTGGAAAGTGCTAGGTTTCCAGTACTACCTAGATACTGAAGTGGAAGTAAACAGTAGAAATAGGCTCTCTTTCCACATTATTTTCTTAGATCACTGTGGTATTCCTTCCCAGTGTTAACCACCTCTTACACGGAATAAAATAGGTGCAGCTTGTTTTGTCATACCCTGTATAGGACTTGATCCATACCTCTTATCATTGTTGCTGTCCCACTCTCCTTTTCTAGAGTATCTGCGTTTTTCAGAAGCATCCAGTATTCAAATACACAGGCATACAAGAAATTTGTACAGCAATATCCTGAAATTATACATTATTCTACCTTATTCTCTTTTCTTCACAGGCCTAAGCAGCTTAATGATAATGGTATCAAGGCTTTCCTTCTGAGCAGTCATGGTCAGATCAGAGCCTTTCATTTTCAGTTCTGAATGTGTAAGGTGCAAAAATTCAAATCTCATATTCACCACTGATCTCCACCTGCCATTGATTGCCTCGGAGTTGTCACATCCATACAAAACCTTTCTCTACCAACTTATCTCCTCCATTATCCTGCAAAACTATAATTTTAATCAGAAAATATTGACACATTACTGCTTATTCGCTGTTATAGGGTCCTTTATGAGTAACAGCACAGGTGGCACAGTAGAACCTCTGGAACACCCCCAACAGCACAGCTGGGATCCTCCTTCTGAAAAGACTGAGAGTCTCCTGTAAAATATTTGAGATCCAGTCCCCAGACAACATGCTATCAGAACTACTAGTCAATTCACAGTTATTGCAGTGAAAGCTCCTCCTCCCCTTCACTGGGAAGAAGAATGGGAAAAGGAGCAGCTGAAAAGCAGAAATGGGAGTGGGAAGCCACAAATTTGCTATATTTTATTTCCTACAAACCAGATGACTGACTAGAGACAGAGGCCAATCACTTAATTTTGGAGCAACTTTGCAGAGTGTTTTCCTTGAAACTGGAAGGCAGGTAGAGGAAACTAATTTAACCCAAGTTGCTTTAAATATAATTAGTTATCTGATGCAATATTATAACATACAGGAAATGTCCACAGAAGAACAAAACCTGGATCAGCTCCACACAGATCTGGGTAGTAAGAGTCAGCATAGACAGATGGTCAGACAAGCCACTAACATTTAAAAAATTTTGTCTGCTGACTGGTACACATCTGCTGATAAATTCATAATATTTGAAAACTATGAGCAATCCAGGGGCAATCCAGAAAAAGGATAAAAAGTTGCACTCTTTATTAAACATTGAAACATAGCTCCAATTTTAAATGATAGCCTTTTCATATAAACAAGGACTCCAGAAGAGAGCATATAAAGCCTCATCTTTCACAAATTAAAGAATGTATTCTGTAAAAGCACACTACCTTCCTATTTTACCTGGATTCTACTGTACTTCCTGCTTCTTTATACTCCTTTTCCATATAGAAATAGAACAGGAAATTCATTTCATACATAGACTTCAGATTATTTATTCATTCTCAAAAGAGGGAGTCAAAGAAAAAGGCAGCACTATTCAGCAACTACAGTTGGTCTTAACCGGCTGGCAATAACGAACAACAGTCCCAATCCCACTGATGAAAACCTGTGCATCCTCCTCACCATAATCCAGTTTGTTTGTTTCAACAAAATTTGGAAAAGATGCAACACATTTGTAAATAGCTTTTCTCAAAAACAAAAAAAAAAAAAACCAAAAAAAAAAAACCAAAGAAACAAACAAACAAACCTGCAGTGAGATAGACTTGAGAATATCACAGTTATTCTTCAGTCTGTACAAATAAAGGGTTATGTTACGTCTCAAAGAAATAGAAAGAACAACAGAAACCAGCATTCTTGAACATGTTTCTTGCATATAGCATGCGATGCTCAATAAAGTAATACACAAGTTAAATGTTATGCTCTGGATGGGTAAATTAAGCAGTTTAAAAACAATCAGTTATGGGGCTGGAGAGGAAGAAACCTATTGAATATCCTCATTTCTGGTAACAGTTACGTCACTGTTGATTTTGGCTATAAGTTGCAGTGTTTTTTCTTCATGGCATCAACATAAAAGGCTCAGAGATGACTTACATCAAAACATTTTGCATGCAATACTATTTGTCCATCTTCAGGATGTCATTTCACAGCAGCTCTTCAAAATGTTTTCATTATTATATTTTAATTTCAGTACCTATGGTTTAGAGTTCAATTTCAACAACAATATAAGTGGAGCTGTCAAACAGCTATGGGATCTCCATACATTTTTAATAAAAGTTATTCATCAGTTCTTCTTTATATTTAGGCAAAATGTTCCAAGAAGCTAATAGAAGCAGAGAAAATATTTTATCACATATCTTGATCCGTCATTACACCACAGAGTACCATTAAAAGAAGAAGATAGCAAGAGAAAGATGGAAGTGACAATAGCAAGATGACTCTCAAAGACAGCAGTGCTCACTGAAAACTGTTTTCAATTGTTAACTTTTTCTTCAACATTCCTCCTATTGACTAACCAGTAGAAACAAGTTTTTAGAAATGTGACTGTGATAAACCCATTTAGCATCAAGTTCTAAACTTTAAAGATGTACTAGGCAGGACAAAATGAATTGCTGCAGTAGAATAAAGAAAAATAAAATTTGTAAAATAGATTCAGGGGAAGACTGAGACAAGGTAATGGAAAACAAGGCCAGAGTTTGAATTTGTTCTGTGATATAATTACTGAGCTAGAGATATACATTTGTCATTATTGCAGTGCAGTCCAGAAGTTTCTATAATCAGCGGTGTGGTATCCACAAGAAAAAAACCCACAACATTTAGGCATAGGGCAATTTACTGCCAGAGGTTACTCGGAACAAAAGAAGTTAGAGATCAGAATCGGTGATCCACGTTTATAATTTTGTGGTTTTAATACACTGATCTGTGAATAAATCAAAAAGCCTTCTCCAGCTGGTCAAACTCAAATCTCCACGTTGATGATAATTAATGAATAGCATAACATGAACATGGACTGCCTCCTCCTTTAAGATATCAGGTCTATAAATAAAATAATACATTTCTGCTTGCATTAACACTGCATTCTCTCTGATTCACTGCTTCCATTCATCTCATTGGTCCCTTATGAAGATGCAGATAAAGTATAAATATTCATGTCAGATCTGAAAACAGCCCATACAACTTTAATTCATTCCTAATTAAGGATGAAAGAAGAAATAGTGCTACAGACAAGTTTTGAAAATGATCCACCTGAAGTGTCAGTGAAGACTAAAATAAAGAATGAGATGTTAACATTTTTCAAGTGAACTGAATGGCTGAAACACAAAAGGAGAAAAACTACCTCAGTATATATAAGAATCTTCCACTTACTTGTTTCTTGCATGAAAGAGGTAAGCATGACTTGCTACTAACCAGTTCACAGACCCTATGAAGTTACAAGTATTATACTTCTTTTTTTGCAGAAAGATAATTAATTCTGTGCAGATGTTTGATGACATGTTAACAGCTAATATTAAGCTGTGATAAATTAGATGGCTAATAAAAAAATCTAAATTTATAAAATGCTGTTAGAAGTTGTCTCTAATGTAAGAGAGGAAAACATCACGACAAATTTTACAGATATATCTTGAACTTTTCAATAGAAAACCTATTTATGCAGACATTTCAAATGGAAATATAGGAAAAGCAATCAGATTTAAGCGGTTTCATACTAATCTGTATTCACTGGTATTCAAATTCATATATAAAGTCTTTCCTCTAGTCTGACCAGAGAATTGGTGAAGTCTAATTCAAATTATAACTACAGTTACTGATTATACAAAAATCAAAATGAGTTGTCCATACTTACTTTTCCCCCAAAACTCTGTTTTGTCAGGACTCCATTTCAGAACTTCTGTTTTCCCACATTCAGTTTGGTTCTCTGCCTCACAGTAATGACCAGCACTCAAACACAGTACTCAAGATCATGACTGAAGGAGGTATTTGCACTGAATTTTTTTTTAAAGTATAGCAAGAAACTTAGTTTAAAAAAATTGTCTAGAATTTCTTTTTTTATACACTTTCTGTGAAGTTATTACTTCGCTTTAGTAAATTTACCATCTATCCTGTTCAAATGGGAATGAAACCCAAGACTGACCTGTGAAGACTCCATCACCTACACCAAACTAAAGAACCATGTATGGGTGAGGCAACTCGATTAAAAACACTGAGACTCAATGTACAATCTGCTGAGTCAGTCACACTAACTTCTAGAAACTAAATCATGTGAGAAGTTGCCTTGTCTCTAGCTTATCTAAATATCCTAACTCATTCTATCAAGTATAATCACTGCAAATGAGAAATGTACATATAAGAAGAAATTACTGCAGGATAAACAATTACTTCAAATTTTATATAGCAAAAAGTATGGTGTCTAACGATGCATTATAAGTCATCCTAGCTCCCTATAAAGAAATAGTTGCCAGAAGTTAGAGTTCTGGAAATGAAAATGAAGAAGAAACTCCATGTCTTCCTTATGCTACCTACCACCAGAACGATGCATGCAGCGGTCACTCAAATCAAAGACACTGAAAATAGTATTGCATACAACAAATTACAAGATTTTGTTCTTGATGAATTATTTTTTGATCCTTCATTAGGTATAACATACTTAATTGAAGCATGGCATAGATAAAAAAATTTCCCCTTTCCCTCTTGGATCCACTGAGATAATTGGCATTCCTGTTAGTCACACTGAACTTCACTGCACAACAGATTGTTCTTCATTCCCGGCCTCATTCAATTTACATGATTTTCAGACTGATTTCTTCTTACAGCTACTGTTCCAAGCCTTAGGTGGGTGGCTTGCAACCAACATATCTTCCAACTGAAACAACAATGTAGCCAGAAAGTTTGTTAGAACTAAAAACAAAGTGCAATGAGTTATAAATTTAATAAAAGTCAAGGTTTCTCACAAGAGTGCTTTTTAGTCTGTATTATACAAACAAGTTTGAAATAATCTGTTTTTTCCATTAAACTTTCTATTAGGCTTTTCAGAGCCAAATATCCACAAGTATGTGTCCTTTCAATCACTGAAATACACATGGCACTCATTAACAGAGCCTTCTAAAAAAACAAAAGCACTTTTCTTATGGCTCGTCTTGCATCTCTTTTCCTAGCCTAATGTAGAAGTTATACACACACACACACAATGTACCTATTTAGTAATTAAGCAGAATTTGAAAACCTCTCTCTACCACACAGACTCACAGTGTTTTTTAAATCATGAGAGCACCACTATTTGCAAAAACAAATTTGCAGAAACAAATAAGTCAGATTGGTTACGTTGCATACTAGAAGTTAAGTGTTCCAACTCATAGTACTCCACCTGCATGCTCTGTTACTCCTCAGTTATGATATTTTCTTTATGTGAAATCTTGTATTTCTGGGTATTGATCTAGCCTTGCAACACTAGGTCTGTAAAATTATTTTATTTAACCTGAGGTGTATGCAAACTTTTTATTCACTGTAAAACAGCAATTCAGTTCCTTTTCCAAGGGGAAAAGGAAGATAATCTCCAACATTTTAAAAAAATTAAAAAAAAAAAAAAAGATGTCAAGGACCACTGGGAAAGATGCAGCAAACCATCTCTGTCTATTGGTGTTGGTATGCCATCTTCACAACCAGTAAGCTCAGGAACCATTCATCTGAGATAACGGTGAAGTCTAGCAATAAATTAACTTATTGTCTAAGCTGAACTCCATCATTTGAAGAATCATCCTCTGCAATATTAAAAACTTACTCAGTGGGTACTGGGAATGTTTGTATTTCTGAAATACATTATTTCACAAACTCTCAGTTAAATTCCTCTCTGTTAAAAAACAAAGAACTGCAGAGGCTAAGTGTTTCAGAACTAGGTATTTTTAGAATCAGGTATATTTTTCACTTAAAAATTCACTGATATAAATAACAGCCATGAAATTAATCCTGTTTACATTTTTATTAGCTATCTTCTCATTCTCAGGGAGTTTAAAACAGGGAATCTTTCAGCTTCATCATTATTTCATTTAGATCGATAGATCAGTATATTTTGCTCACAGGTAGCAGATGTTCCAGCAACAAAAGGCAAAGGCAGTGACACCTACCACAGGCATTTCTCATTTGTGCCAAGCAAGGAAAAATCCTCAGTATTCCTTCTTGTTTTTTGTTTTGCTTTGTTTTTGTTGTTGTTTTTGTTGTGGTTGTGTTTTTTTTTTGTTTTGTTTGTTTTACATATTCCGCTCTCACAAGTGCAGACATCTATAGCCATGTTATCTTAGATAAGCTGCCAGCTGCCCAATTTAAACTAGTGCCTTTCCTCAGAGACAGCACGAAGGAAGCCACAAAATGATTAAATTATACTCATCCTGGTAGAAGCCTGTTGGCCTCTAAATCATGTGAGATATGCTTTAGAAAAGGTCAGAACTACTGCAGGTATGCAGACCCATTACATTTAACATCACTCATAGCTTAGTCACAGGGGTCATCCTTCCCTTTCACTGAAAGGATCTATGTGGTCTGCCCAGAGAGAGAATGAATCCAGCAGCAAGCTGAAGTCATAAGCCCCAGAGTCAGTATTTATGGCCCCATCACTGTGGCCAGCTTTCCTATTCTGGACAAGTCATACAGCACAAATCTATCTGCTGAGGTGAAGAAATATTTGAGGCAGCTATTTCTCTTCTTCAGAAAACAGGATAATTCCTGTTATGGAAGTCACATGCTTTTCGCAAGTACTAATTATCTAATAACACAAATTACATTAAAAAATTGATAAAAGCATCATGCAACAATCAACTCATTTTTTAAAAGAAGTCATGTGAAGCCTACTTTGGACCCATGGAAAAATTGTGCATGATTGTTAAAAAAAAAAAACCAACAACAGAAGATGCATTCACATTTAAACATCCAAATTTTGACTCGAAGAGCAACTAACATAATATCTTGCTTTTAATATCAGCACTATTTTTTTACGTAACATTTTGTAAAATGCTTCTAGTATTATTTAATCATATGAATATTATCTAACATACTTGTCTACTTCTTTTCCCCAATAGTAGAGGATATGCATTTCATTTTTCATTTGCTGTCATGATTCAAGGGCAGCCAGCACAATAGAAAAGCACAACATAATCCATGAGTATTTATGGTGATACAAGCTCCATAATTTATCCTAACAAAGTTATTACAGCACAGAATAGAATTAACAAGGCTGAGGGTAATTGAGCTGATATGTCATCGTGTATTAATTTTAAAAGGTTTTATGAAATAGTGCAATAGCTCATTCAAGAGGTTTGTATTTGGATCTATTACAAGAAAGACAAAAAGCTAAACATACTAGAGGGCTTTGAAGTTATTTCACTGAAGAGACTGGCTGCTTTCCCTCCCCCCACCTTCTTTTAAAATCAGTCTCATCAGAGAGGTTCAGTTTTCTGGTCACAGAAGCATAAATTATTACTCATTCCGAAGCATAAATTATTACTCGTTCCAAACCCAGATCTTGCTGGAGCTTTAGACTAACAGCTTAATCCCTTCAGTTCAATTTTCTTGTCTTTAAGATGAGGGATTAAACAATATTAGTTTACAGGTCTTCTATAATTGCTGAATATCTGTGAAATACTATGAAGACAAAAAGTGTAATTAGGTAATTGCTGCACATTATGATGGAAGAAATATTTCTAGTTGAGTGTCACCTAAAATAGCAGCCTTTGTGATTTGAACAGCTATCAATAAGGTATAAGTTGTTCGACACTTAAAAAGAACTTGATACCATAAGAGTAACTTTTTCTTCCCTATATTTGTCCTCCTTTCCAGAGTATCATCTTTCATCTAAGCACTTAGCCAGAAGATCTTCAGTCAGGTCCAGAGGCTCATATCTCACAGAGGGCAGTAAAGATGAGAAAATGTTGAGTGCGGCACTTATTTCTGTTACTTTAGCTCCTGTGCTCCAGTACATATTGATGCACCAGAAAGTTTACATCAAAAGTTAGTTACATCAGAAATTGTTAGATATTAATCTATTTCTGTTTGGAATGACAAGAAAGAATATGCCACACAAGGAGAATTCCATTACTGACTTGAGAGCATCCATCAAATCACAAGCATTGGTTAAATATGTCTACTAAAAATAATATTAATAACAGAATACCATTCAAAATACTTTGATATTGCTTGTGGAAGGTTGATGTGCAAGTGGATGTGACAACTGAATCAAATACTGTAGTGGAATCATTTGTGCAATGCTATGAACAGGACTGAAATTTAAAACAAGAAATTTAAGCATTTGCTTCATAGCAAATTATCATACAAATGCCAACCCGCTGCTGCATTCAAAATCCTGGCCAGAAAACACACAGAAAACAAAGTCATACTCTTAATTTCTCTGCCAAGTTTAATTTCAATAAAATTTTTTCACAATCTGTGTAAACCCTGTTGGTTTTCTCCAACAGGGTCAGCTCCTCATAGCTTCCCAGTCACTCTAATTTGGGTTTGTAAACTTAAACAGAAAGAAAATTCATTCACTTATTTTGCAATGTCAGCACTACAACTAGTATTTTCAAATTCTATACTGAATGCTCAAGGGCGGAGTAGAGTGAGTTTCATTATTTTATTATCATAAATGATTTTAATTGAAGAAGAATATGTGTCCCAAGAACAAGCTGCAACGCCGGCTGTTGAAACAGACTGTTTGTCCTTCGGCTTTAACAAGTGCAACTACATTTGTAATTTCCTAATAATTTGATATTTAAACGTGCTCAGAAAGACCCAATCAAACAAGGGTTTATCCTCAAGAGGATCTGCTGCTCTGCTAAGGAAATGAAGCAAATCAAAGCCTTCAAAAGCAGATGCATTTCTAAGGCTGTGGAGTGAGAGGAGTACCCTCCTCTTCTCACACGGAGAGAGGTGTGGGAGGTTGACACTGCAAGAAAAAGCTGAGATTTTATTTAATTACGAGTTAAAGCCATCAGTTTCTGTTTGCAAACTGAGGGCGGCTTGTTAAAAAGCATGACACGTTCAAGGCTTTATGAAAACATTTTCTTGTATTTGCAGCGAGGAGAAGTCAAGTAATCTCAGATTCCCCACTGCTGAATGAACCAAGTCATTAAACTGGCATTTGCATTGAAAGGCTTTTCACAGGGCTTTCTGTCAGGCCTTTCAAGCGGGGATGAAATGAATGAGAGCCAGCTTACAAATGATGCATTGTTGAATGTATGTGGGAGCAAACAGCCACCATTGTGAGTGCAGGTGGGAAAGAAAAATGAATAGACAAGGAAGCTCACGGAGATGGAGAATCTCATTATTGATGGACTATGTGCATGTCTTTAATGAAGTTTGAAGACAGCAAGACCCAGTAAGAGATGAATTTTCCCCTGATCCTCCACTTCAGAAATTAATTATGTCAATAGAACAATGGTGAAACATCTCAGAGATTATATTTGCTTCTCTTTCATCATTATAGCACTAATTAAGATCCAGAAAGGCTCTTCCTTTAAGCATCTCAAAGCACTTTCCAAAACTCAGCTCAGTCTCTTGCAAAAATACCCTCACAGCCTCCGCTTTCAGGAGAGGAAAGTGAATCATAAGCTACCGAAAGCATGCAAGAAACCATGTATTTTTCACTCCGGTCCTTTAAGAAAGGAATTGTTCATTTAGTCTTCACTTTTCCTTCAATGAAGAAAGATGCAACAATTGCCCTCATGCCAAAAGTTTAAACAAACAACAAAATCAGAAGCAATAGATGCATTAAGGATATGACATGGAAAATACTATCTCCATGTCACAATCTTTCTCTGCAGCTAGTCCCAGATTGTCTTGCACTGTATTCTTCACAGCTGCTTCATCACTTCTCTCTCCTGTTGTCTGGTGACAGCTTTTATCTGTGTCATCCTCGCTGAAAAGCGGCTCCAAATCTCACTTGGAAACATTTCTTTGCCATTGTTTTTATTCTCCTCCACATAAGAGCATGTTTGCTGTGTAGTTCCCGCATCATCTATCACACTCTCTCACTATTTAATTTTATAAGCGGGACTAAGTTACAATTTACAGTGAAAATGCTTAATTCTACCTACCTTTCAACACTTATAAACCATATCTCTCATTCCTAAGAACATCATTAATGTCACTTGATTCCTAAAAAATGCCCATTTTACTCCCCAATCTCCACATCACCAAAGATCTCATCTACCTTACAGTTTTCCTTCAGGTTAGTGCTCATGTTAAACAGTTAAGGACCAGAAATTGAGCCCGGGTGGTTTATGGTAGAAACACATTTGCAATAACATCTTGAGAAGATTGAGAATTTTTAAGAGTCAACATACAGCATTATTTTTGTATTCATGTACTTACAAAGTAAGAACAGCAAGATTCAGGCACACCTCTACATAGCTTGCACACATCTTAGATTTGTGTTAATTATGAATCACATTTACTAAGATCTCTGTGCATTTCATACTTTACAAGTTTCTTCTGGGATTAGACAGTGAATGAGAGTCTTCCAACTTTAAAAATGTTCAAACAAAGTACAATCAGATACATTTGGAATTTGAATAAAAATACAAAACTAGCTTGACTTTTTTCTTTGATTAAAACCAAAATGTTTTTGATTATAAATAATTATATTACCTTTTTACACTTAAGCCACAAGTATTGGGTCAGACAGTCATTCACTCTGCACTTTTTAAGTATTGGTGCAACACTATTAGCCTTCTAGAATTTCCTTAATTTGCCAAGAGTTATGAATGCTATACATCACTAATCCAAGTAAAATAGATACAAAAATTTCAGCCCAAATATCCCACTGGAACTCAAAGCATAAAAAAATACACTAAGAAATTAAGTTTCCAGCTTCTACTAAGAAACTGGAAAATAATTCATTATCAGATAAATAAACAAAATAGTATTTTTAAATAGTTTCATTTTCCCTCCAAATCCACAGGGCATACTTTGTATTGTCATAATTATAAAATACTCTGAAAATATCAGCATCAGTTACAGTCTTCTAAATGTTCTCTTCTAGTTCAGGAATTTTGTTTGCTTTCAACTGTATATAGCTGTATTGAAAATCTGGCATAGTTGATATTTGTTTGGAGTTTCTTTTCGCACGTAAGTGGTAATTATATAAAATCTTTTTTAGTTATCAAATCTATGTTCAATACAGAAATCCCTACTTTGGATATAAGGTTTATGAGCATAGAATCTGTAGGCTATAGAAATGCCAAAGTTTTTGCTTGTTTTTATGTTTTGTGGGAGAGGGTGGTTGGTATATTTTGTGGGTTTTATGGAATTAAGGGTTTTTTTGAGAGTGGAGAGGGAGATGTTAGGTTATGGGGGAACCACATAACACTGGTAGCATTAGATCTCTGGCATATACCGTTCAAATTGAAATCTTTTCCTCACATCATTTTATATATGGCTCAGAACTGAATATTAAATTTTCTTGTGTGATTTGGCAATTTATTGCAGACTAATAAATAATACAGTTATGCTTTATGTGTTAGATCATCAACATGCAAGTATTCTAGATCATTTGCTCCTCAGCTCCCAGGAATTTAGAAATAAGTAATGTCACGAGTGCAACTTCATCTGTCTTTTCACCCATTTTGTCATTTTTAATAAGCTCATAAATATTTATTTTAACATTTCAATTCCAGGGACCAAGATAGCCGTACTTTAGTTACCATTTTGTAAAGTTTAAAACTGGAAATGAGCAATTTCAATTAATCTTAAAAATAATAGATTCTAACGCTACATGTGGCTATTATGTGATTTATTCTGACATCCTGATCATTGCCTTTCCCAGTCTCAATTCCGTGCTAAACAAAACACTTATTTACCCCATTCCACATATCCTTAGCACTTGAGTCATGAATGTGAAGAGCTACTAGTTTGCTGAGACAGTTTTCTTTGACAACAACTTTCCTCTGCACCAGGCAGAAGTCACAAGTTCTATGGCACAGCCTCTCCATTGAAGATGAACTGAAAGAAGTTACTACCCCAAGTGCACTTGCTCAGTCATTGATCCTCTATTCATGGAACAAAAGAGATCTCTGGGACAGTTTTCACTCATTTCCTCCTGAAAAGTATATGTCTATATACATATTTTCTTCTGAATGATATATGTTTTTAATTTATTTTAATCAATATCTATTAAAACTCAACCAGAAGCCTTCAGAAATTCTTGTTCTTTGAGCAAGTTGTATTTCACATCCACAAGACAGTAATTTATCTACCACTTTTCTGGAATATATTTTTTAGTCATCTCAATATAAAATTACAGGTGAGGATTCTCTATCTTCTGGGCATATATATTGGTATGATAGGTCTTAGATACTGAAAGAGAATATGAAAAACTATATAGCCAATTACTATACAGCAAGCTATACTCCTGAAAAAAAAAAATCCTATACAGAAAAGATCAAGAAGTATGGCAAAAAATGCAGACCAGAAGTCTTAATTTGTGCCATAACTGTACTGAGCTCAGACCTGTCATTTAAGATAATCCTCCCAAAATTATTCTCTTCCAAATATTCTTCAGCTTGCTTCACCAGATATTCTCTGGATCAGATTTATTCATCCAAAAGTTGCTTGGTAACTAAACTTCACAATCAGCCCTCCTCCTCTGTGTCATACATATATATATAAATATATATATATATATTTTTTAATAAACTGCTGGAAAACAATCAATTCAGTGCACCTACTTTCAACCCACACAGCTGGCTTCACAGTATCACTGTTTTGTTTGTGCTCTTCAAGGTGAAGAAGTGTTCAGCAACATCCAATTCCGAAGAGCAGACCCTCAACACTTTGTAAAACAGATCATGTTTTAATACCCAAGTTTAAATCTACAACACTACATAAAGATATATTTCATTAAAACACGAGTTTTAAGCTTGTTTTTGAAATATTATGCATTTAAGACTCATTACTTGTATTATGCTCCTCAAGGTCATGCACATATATACCACTTTATCAGTAAACTCTATTGAGAATTCTGAATTACTTATACCACAGCTTAAATTAAATGTCCTGATTGTTATCACATGGACAAGAAAATTTTTTAAAAGTTACCTTTAACATGCATATCATCAGCTCTTTGAAGTATACCTCTCACGTGAGAATTACAAGGAGCTGCTCAGAAATGAAACAGATTGAATTATTAGATAAAATATTCAGCTATATCCAATTAACAAGTAGCTAACTAAACCGTAAAGATCCAACAGCACTGTGCATAGATTTCCTCTTCAACAATGGTTGATAGCAATTTAGTGGAAGCAAAACCCAGGAAACCATAGACTTGACTGACAGTGGGTTACAGAAAATAAAAAGGATTTTGTTACCAATTATGACATGTTTTTAGGTCATAGTATGTGTTTTATATAAAAAATAGATAATATTTAAATCAGAATTTTGTTAGAGTATACGTTGAAGATGCACCAGGCACCTGTACAATGGTGATATCAGATGGTCACAGAGACAAAGCAGCTCCTCTTAGGTGAGGGCAACCAAGTAGCATCAGCTCCGGATCATCCACAGGCCAAAAGCTATGCTTTGGCGCAAGTGTCACCTACAGAGTCTGCTGCATTTCAAAATAAATACAGCAGTGGGATACAAGTTGCCTGTAAGAATGAGTTCACAGCTACATTAGGCCAACTCGGCTGTATGTTGCAGCAGGCAAAGTACTAACATTGCAGAGAAGTGTGATAAAACAGTCTGCCACAAATTGTTGATCAGGTTACTCTTTGTCCTGGTTTTATCAGTATTCCATGTCATAATATCATGTGACAGGCTGTAGGGCGCAGACACAGTGCACTGCAGAGCTGTGTTTCCTGTTTATCTCTAGCAGTCTCAAGTGAGTTCTGACTCTCCGAGAGGAAGATACCCTGGGATGTACTGCATCTCTCAGGAGCCTACACATGATTTCCAATTCCAAGGGGTGGTGGAAGAGCTCTCTTGTCTTTTCTGGGAGGCGAGCGGTGGAGGGCCTGCCGATAAGGATTTGAACTGACTCTCCCCTCTGGTTTTATTTTTTGTTTGTTTTATTACTCTTAATTATTCTGTATTATCTCACATTCCTTTGAAGGTTTTTCCCTCTTCCTTCCTTCCTGCTTTCTCCCAAAGGGAGGAAGGGGAGTAACGTGATTAACTCCTCCAACCATGACATTCTTCTACTGGATTAACAACTTAATCTGAATATTTGTGCAGCCACATAAAGCACAGCATAAAGTTTAAACAAAACCAACAGCAGGAACACAACTAAAAGACAAGGAAAAAGGCCTGTCTTCACCCAGGTGTGTAACTGCTGTAGTCTGTCACTTTAAGCCAAAATAAAACCCCTGAAGTAGCCCTCTAACCACCACCTTGTGCTTGCTCCCTACCAGCTCCTGTGCATCATTCAGACTCTGGAACTAATCCATCTGAGAGTTAGCCAAGCAAAACAAACTGCTCTACCTGCCACTTATTCCCTCAACTTATTCAGCAACTGGACGTACAAGAAGTTCCCCTTACTTGCTGGCGCAGGGGCTCACAAGGATTCATCCCTCCTCTACTCATTGCTTCTCCTTACCTTTCTCTTTACTATGTGAACATAGAACAGAAACCTCGACAGTACTGAAACAGTAGCATCAAGTCATCCTGGTTATGACCTTCCTTTCAAAATCATTATAAAATATCCAACGATTATGTGCATTTTGAAAGGGATATTTTTAACATTATAAGCACTGTGGCTTGTTACAGTTGCCATGACACCCCTATAATTAACCTTGCTTATGTTTCCACCATACAGGATCTATCATTGCTTTTCTAATAGCAAAGCCTACTGTAGTTCAGGGTAACAGAAGGCTAGTTTAATAATTTCAAAATATCAGTCACCATGTAGAAAATTTGTCTTTTTTTTTTAAACCATTTGTGTTACATCTTATTTCAGAATTTGTCCTTGTAAGTATACAAAATGAGACAAGGATCATTCCAGCCACAATAACAAGCAGCTTCAGAGGATGAAAATATAATTATATATATATATAATTAGCTCTTTACTCTGAACATTGCTTTGATTCTTATTTGCCAGTGATTCTGTGAGCCCTCCAACATATCATTTTGCTCCACAAGTACACTGCTTGGTGTCAATGGAACCAATCAGTTGCAAAATCAGGCACAGCAGTTTTGTTGAGAATGGAGTTATCTGCAACATTAAACTGAGGTGCAAAAAGTGGTAAATGTCTTGCTAATGGAAATGGCCACTTTACTAGTCCTGCAGAGAGAACACTAATGCTGAAGCTTATTTGCATGAACTACAAGATGGCAAAGCAGTCAGATTTGGATCTGTTTAGATTTTTCAAGTTCTTATATTTGAACATTCAGCATAAGTGAGGCTATTTATGTGACACTGAAATATCAACTCATCAGCTTCACACTCAAGCTATTACTTTTCTAGATTATTATATTTGAAGTCCATGCTGTTAGAAAAAAAAAAAAGATGAAGAATACTTTAAAAGTTTCCTATAATTTTTGCAGCACTAGTTGTAGACAAAGCAGAAACAGCAATGTAAAGGACTTAGGAAATGACTACATTACACCATTTCACTGTGAGTGGGAGAGACATTAATTTCATCATACAGGATCATTTGTCTCATTAGCATTACTGTTTTTCTGATTTTGTTCTATCTGGAGAATGGTAATTCTTGTTCCTTTCCTCTTTTGTAGCTTATTACCAGTGCCTTAATTATGTCATTAGACACACTGGTGGCTCTCAACAGCACCAGCAGACACAAGCTTTCATCTGAGGGAAATGCTGATCTTTATGAACAGTAAAAGACAGTCACTGGTCTTAGTTAAAGAAACAGTTGAGACGTACATCAGTATGTATCTGTGATACGTAAAGTAAGCAGAATAGATTTCAGAACAAGAACACATTCATCATACACACAGAGAAGTGAACAGGAAAGCAAAACAATCTCTACAACTGCTGCTTTCAGTCCTAGTGAGTAGTCCAGACAAGCCAAAGCAATTATTTGCCTGATGAAGCAACGCAAGCTTACTCCAATTGTAAATAACCTACAAAACACACTTAAAGCAGTGGTTTTGTAGTTTGTTATCAATAGAGAAACAGATCACAAAGATTGGATGATAATGCTGCACTCTCACTGGAAAAACTTCAGATCCACTAGCACAGCTGAGAAGTAAAGATGAATCAAACGAAACAGCCATGCGTCAGGACTTGCAGGTCTAAGTGTAGAGACTTAGCTTGCTCGAGGCTGAGGGGAGTGTTGCCCTTTCTTTACAAGTCAGCTGTCTCAAAGCACTTCTTAACTTTTTGGTTAATTCTTTCACTACCAAGCCCCTTCATCCCTTCATTTATCTAACAAAAATCTTCCCATCTCCAACCAAATACTGGAGCACAGACTAAACACAGCCTGACATAGAAAACATTTTGACAGTTTTCTCCATGTGACTTGTCCCCATGCTAACTGCAGATGGGACAGGCACAGGATGACAGACAAGAACTGCACTCTGAGCAGGAGAGATGAAGGCATTAGCAAGGCAAGAGGTGCATTGGGCCTGAAGGCTCTGAAGGAGGCTGCAAACCACAGCTTGGAGCCATGGGTTATGTCAAAGTGCTTGACTAGGGAGCACAATGCAGCACTGCATTTGTATTTTGCCTTGCAAAAGCTAATCTATGAAAAGCACACACAGTCTAGCTCTGGAAAAGGCTTTTCTTCCTGGGTAGAGGCTGGCATTTCTCAGTAGCAGAATACCACTTCTTCACTGTCATTTGTGTATTATAACTGCAAGTGTATACTACACATACACTTGTAAATGTAGTATTGGGGGAGGGGAGTGCAGGGAACACCTACAAAAAGTTTCCTTCTGCATGCATATTTCAAGCTATTTACTGAAATTACTTAAGATCTCATTTCGATAACATTAGAGACTTGCAAAGGGTAAACTGAAAATCTGACTAACTGTGATATGAAAAATATAGGCTGACTGGTGGCATATACTCAAATTTCACACGTATCTACAGACACTGGAGGCATGACACTGCTACTTCCTCAAAGATTACACTGTCAGTCACAATAGCTACAGAGGACAAAGAACCCTTTGCATACAGCAGCCTTGTCAGTGTGTAGATCCCAAGGACAATTTACAACCACAGAGGCCGAAAGCAGAAAAAGATAAAGTTGAGAGAGTATTTAATCAGGTCAAAATCAAAAGACCTCATTACATTCCACACACTCATGCACACCATCACCTTTCCTTTCTCTTCCTGTTCCTGGCTCATTCTCTCAGAACATGCCTCCATGAAAAAGAATAGGGTACGCTTGCCTCGTGGATATGCACCAGTCATTGTATTTTATTTTTCTAGAAGGTTGGTTAATCTTTACAAGTTTTTCAAATGAAGCAGCTGCTCCATTATGAAAGATAGCTGTCCCTGGCATAGCTCAGTTTAAAACTAAGAGGCAACAAAGCCGACCGCATGCTCCACAAGCACTCCTGGCCACCCCTTCCAGGCAGAAGGGCACCTGATACACTCAGGTCAGTATTCCATTGCTCTATCATTTGCAGGTTTCAAGAGAGAAGCTACTATTATTACAAATTCGTCTAGGTTATGATGACAAAAGCAGGATCCATCTTGACTTACACACTGAAATTCAGAGTCTTTTTTCTTCGCAGCCCAAACATCAGTGCTTTTTTCTTGATTTTTTCTTTTATTATTTTATTATTATTATTATTTTTCTTTTGGTAAGTCTTTCCCTGCTTCCACAGAGAAATTTCAAGGTCATAAGAACGGGGATGTGACCATACATTCAGCTAAGAATTAGTCATAATACAGGCAAAGACCAGACAATATAATCTTAACCTCTTCACAATTCTAACACACCCAAGTTGCAAAAATATTTGTAATTCCAGCCTCGGGTAGACATAGTATTTTACTACCCATAACAGTGCTCAGCTATGTACTCAGCACAAAGTTTCCTCTTCCTCATATTCCCATTGGTCTAATTTTTGTCTTCCTTAACAGCAAACCCAGCAAATCCTGTATTCCCAACCCCAATATATCAATGCATTTAATAAAAAGCAAAATGCAGCACATGCATCATACCAACTTGGTTTGGCCATCTGGGCTCCATTTTTAGTAGCATTTGCAAGCAAATATCAATATTAATCCAGATGAATGATGCACACTATTGACCCTCCACACATTCATAATTATTTCCCATTTTCTTCTGTAAAACAGAACAGAATGAGATGGGGGAACAAATAAGAATACAATTAAACACTTCTAAAAAAAGACATTGCTCTGTAATGTAAAATGGGGCCAAAACACTATCAATATCAACCTTCAGGAGTAGGCCTAAACACACAGATCTGAACAGTGAACAGCCCTCTCCTAGTTTGACTGCCAAATAAAAGGTTTATCCCCCTCCACTGGGTCTCTTATACTTAAGTAACTTAGGAAAACTTAGGATGCTATTTTTGAAACTGCTAAGGTAAGTGAGCGACAATAACCTAAGCGATGGGCTGCTTGCTGTCTCCACAGCAATGTTTTGTCCTGCACTGTTTATGAAAGGAATAGGCAGGAGCAATCAAAGCTTTTCTGTCCTCACTGGCAGAACTCAACGGATAAGAGGTCAGCAGGCAGCCCGCTACAGTGTGTAACACACTTTAAAGATATAGTACCATATCAACATTATCATTAATTCAAAGGCCAAGATAAGACCTTAATAAAACATATAAAGAAATGCTCTTAACCACCACAGTCTCCTCTGATAAAACCATTGGTTTTCATTGCTGTTAGCTCTGTATAGTCAAGTGTGGCAGCTGGACTCTGTTCTGACTCATGCAGCTTCATATCTAATTAAGTTTCATTTATAGAATCAAACTCCTCCAGCAGTTATAACCTTGCAAAAGACATAGGGTCATTGACTTGTAAAAATCTTTTTACTGATATTTGTGTTAAAGAAAAATATCCAATTTTACTGGCAGTTTTCAAAGCAAATTTGCTCTACTAGGGCATTCAACACAGTCACTCTCTGACATGGAATTATTCCTTAATATATAGTTGTATACTTTCCATTCTTTCCCAGAGATTTCTTTTGGCAGCACATTTGGCCCTTGCTTTATACATTCAGCAGCTCTTATGCTGATAATAGAAGAGTTGATGAAAGCCATTACTGAAGAAGGTAAAGCTACAATCATCTTCTGAAATATTGTGAAAATGTACTAGTTCTTAATTCACCAGAAATAAAAAGCCAACAATTTATGTATGTTTGCACTTTTTTTTTTTTGAGTACACAAATTACCATTTATCTACATTCCTGGAGACAGCATTAGAAAACTAGTTTTAAATTCTAACTGGAAATTTTCATTTGTATATTTGCTACCAAACAAGTTACATATATTGTTGGTGAATGAAGTCCATCGTCAATTGATTTTTTAAGTGGATTAAAAAAAATAAATGCTACCACCATGACATTTGCTAACTTTTTAGTTCTCATTCCAGAATTTCTTAACCAGAAAGCAGCAGAAAAATAATTGGTGGTTAAATGTCCATATTACCTTATACATATATATAAGAAATTAGCCCAAGAATATCATATTGTAGTAGGAGCAGGAGAGAGAAAGGAAAACATTGAGAAGTAGTGGTTAATAGCCAAATTTATCTTATTTGGATGAATTGTTATCAAGAGAGCTACAAGTCTCTGGTGAGCTCTCATTTTCATAACCAGCAGGCTGAAGAAAGCAATGGATGGAGGCAAGTCCATGCTCGGGGCCAAAAGAAAGGCAATGTCACAACCAATTTTAAGGGTAGAAAAGACTACCCAGAAAATTATGCACCTGTCAACCTCACCTCTGTGCCAGGGAAGACCATGGAACAGATCCTCCTGGAAACTGTTCTCTGGCATCTGGAAGATAGAGGGGTGATACAGGACAACCAACATGGCTGCACTGAGAGCAAGTCCTGCCTGACCAGCCGTAGTGGCCTTCTATGATGGCATAACTGCACCAGTGAATAAGAGAAGCGTCACTGATGTCATCTGTCTGGATTTCAGTAAGGTTTTCAACCATGCACCTCTTAACATCCTTCTCTCCAAATCGGAAAAATATGGATTTGATGAGTGGACTGTTCAATGGACAGGAAACTGGTTGTGAGATCATTCCTGGAGACTGATGGTCAATGGCTCAGTGTCCAGATAGAGACCCATGACAAATGGTTTCCCTCAGCGACCAGTACCAGGACTTGTGCTCTTTGACATCTTCATCAATGTCACGGACAGTGGGATCAAGTGCACCCTCAGTAAATTTGCAGATGACACCAAGCTGTGTGGTGTGGTCAACACACCTGAGGTATGGAATGCCATCCAGAGAGACCTAGTCAGGCTGGAGAAGTGGGCCCAGGTGAACTTCATGAGATTCAATAAATCCAAGTGCAAGGTCTTGCACCTGCATCACAATAACCCCTGCTATTGATACTTGCTGGGGGACAAAAGGATTGAGATCAGCCTTGCTGAAAAGGACTTGGGGGTACTGGTGGATGGTAAACTGGACATGAGCCAGCAGTGTGCCCTTGCATCCCAGAAAGTCAACTCTATCTTGAGCTTCACTAACAGAAGCATCGTAAGCAAGCTGAAGGAGCTGATCCTGCCCCTCTGCTCTGTACTGGTGAGACCTCACCTGGAGTACTGTGTCCAGAGGTGGAGAGCTCAGCACAGGAGAGATGTGGACTTGCTGGAGTGTGTCCAGAGGAGGGCCACAAAAATGATTCAAGGGATGGAACATCTCCCCTACGAGGACAGACTGAGAGAAGGCTCTGGGGAGACCTGATTGTTGTCTTTCAGGATCTAAAGGGGAGCTATAAGAAGGAAGGGGACAGACACTTTATCAGGGCCTGTTGTGATAGAATAAGGGGAAATGGTTTAAAACTAAAAGAGAGGAGATTTAGATTGAAAAGAAGAAAAAAAATTATGATAAGGGTAGTGGAAGCACAAGAGCATGTTGCCCAGGGAGGTGGTAGAAGTCCTGTCCCTGGAGACATCCCAGGTCAGGCTGAACAGAGCTCTGAATAACATTACCTAGCTGTAGGTGTCGCTGTTCATTGCAGGGGAGTTGGGCTAGATGGTCTTCAAAGGTCCCTTACAACTCAAATAATTCTATAGAAAAATGAGATTATGAAAAAGCTTAAGACTTTGCAAATTTCTGGAATTATCAATATTTTAAAGAAGCTTTACCAGAGCATTCAACTCAAAGTCAATTCTAATAAAGGCATTTGTCCTCAAGGAGGTTATTAACTGAAAGTAAAAATTAAGGAACTTGATTTGTAATATTCAATTGCAAAATTGGAAAAAATAGGGAAATTATTAAGTTATGATTCTTCCTATACCCTCTCTGATAAAGTTTTACACAATTAAAACATTTTGCTGCTTAGTGAGTTTCCCCTTTGGCAAACTGAAGGTTCCTTCACTACAGCAGAAATGCTATGAAGCCAAATTAACCTACATAGTTTTAGAAATCTTACATTTCAAACCTCTTGATACATACTTCTAGATTAACCTTATTATCATTTTCTAAATGCAAATAAATATTAAATCAGAAAATCTACCCATACGTGATATCATTTGGATAAAGGATAGTTTGCTTTATTACTTTTTTTTTTAATTCTCTGCAGAATATTAGCTAAACATCAAATATAATTTGTGATAATAAAAGGACTTAATATCTCAAAATCATATACTTAACATATTAACACCATAATCCTTTTACATCCCAGGCTATACATAGACATTAAAGTCATCTGCTAATTAATCACAGATTAATGACAACACACAAATCTGACTGAGCTGGAAGACCAGCCAATACAGTTATGCATTACTTATCACCTTTTTGCAGTCAGCTCCAAGTGATGCAGACTATTACTAAGATATGGAAAAGCTTTATGTAAAAGCTACACATTATGACTGATAGTACAAGCAAAAATACTAGGCCCAAATATATTCATAACTCCTCTTTGAAAAATTTTAGGTCAGTCATGACATGATCGTGCAAGAAATATGAACTGACTTGGGAATCTGCAAATTCATTCTCTTGGAAGGTGTTGTGGGTTTTGTTTTTTATTTGTTATTGGTACTATACAATTTTCTCTGAATGCAACATATCCCTCTTTGGTATTAATAAATTCCTGCTGTTTGATGCAGGCTAATGAGACCTGGTATCCATTTTAATATTTCTAGTAACAAGCTACATCTTTTGGTATAGTCAATAAGAAATATCCAGAGCCATTAGAAACACTTACTATATCAGCACAGAGATGTATGAGAGCCAATTTATTGTGCTTTCCTAGTATTTCTGAGGAAATCACTCCTTTCTGTCTCACCATTTTTCTGTTTAAGCTTTATTTCAGGGTTTCCTTTTTCTACAGTACAAGATAGTAGAAAAATATCTTTTGTATATTTAAACCATAAATACTGGTAGCATTATTGTTTAAATGAAATGCAATGCTTAACTAAACCAAACTTTTTAATGAGCAAATTGTATATTTTGTCAATGAATAGTAAAAGCGTAGCACAGCACAGGTATTAGGGCAAATGATGTATATACTGGGAGATTTTAGTAACATACTAGTTACAGAAATGAACTAAGATGATCTAACAGTAGATAGTGACCTATATTTATTGGCAGAGCTGCTTTGACGATAATTTTCCCATGTCCTGATTCTGTTTAAACTTTGGGAAGTGACTTCTAAAATAGAATTGTTGACAAAGCTTTTCCAGTAACCCTCTCAGCACACAGTGCTGCTCAGGAGAGCACTGCTTACAGCCCAGCAAGCAAGACCAAACATCCAGAATCCTAAGTAGGCTGAATGTCTAACAGCTGGAACTTGGGAATTTGGCTTAGCTGGAAGTATGGGATGATTCTGAATTTGAAGAAAAGACCAAGGTTTTTTCAAGGGCAGAACACAACACACAGGTCTCCTATAAGCATATTTCAAGATATTTGTTGACTGAGAAGATGGAAAATGTCACTCCAAGGCACTGCCAGCACAGGGACCATCAACAGCACTAGCTACAATTTCCTCAGGGTGAGGTCATGTTCCTTACAAGTTGTGATGTTACACATGCTCTTAATGCAGTATATCAACATCTGTCCCTACCTAATTAAGGGATGGAAGTAGATGGCCACCTGAGGTTGATTCCTCAGAAGTTTCTACAGACTGATGCATAAAATTATCAGTTGTGGGTATATTTCAAGAAGGATGAAACTGATACAGTTGCAGTCCTGTGGGGCTGAAAGCCAAATTTTACAGACACGCTGCATTAGCCACCACCATTGTTTGTGTTTCACAAAACTTTGGATAGTAACAGGTATTTTGCCTGTATACTAGTAGCAGTGAGTACTTCGTAAGCTACTGGTGACAGAAAGGGTGGTGAGATGCTTTATATGAGTAGTGTATTAAAAATCATTTGTGGGTTGTATTTGTTGTTGTTGTTGTTGTTGTTTTGTTTTGTTTTTTAAGGTGGGGAAGGGTGCTGTAGTTTTGCTTTGTCGGTTGGTTTTTGAGAAAGAGATAACAATCCCATAATGAATATGGCAGTATTCCCCTAATGAAGCGGTCTTGACTATTTCTGAGATCCCTAAACACAAGACAACATACTAACCAACTAATCCCAAAATAAGGGACATTTGTCAGTTCTGTTTAAAACCACCAAGTGAGATGGAAGAATAAGATAACAGCTTTAACATCGGTGTGATAAGGAACATAAGCATTTCAGAAGACTGTTTATATCAGTGCCAGCAGAGTGCTTGGTGCTGCGGAAACAGAGACCTGTTGCACTCAAAGTATGCTCAGCAAGACATAATTAATATGTGAATGATTTAAACACAGACACAAGCAAACAGCACCACTAGCAACAGTGTAAGCATTGTGTAACATCATCACTCTACTTAAAGCATAACCAGCAACAAGTGTTTCTAACTCAGATAAGCAAAAGTAACACGAACTGCAAAGGGACAGAGACTTTTGATACATTTGCACCAATAGGACAGAGTAAGATATGTTCAAGTAGTGATGTAAAGGCAACAAAAGGGTGCCAAATCAGAAAGAAGTTCTGCTGAACAACTTCGGATTCACTGTTCTAACAGGAAAAAATGTTTGGCAAAACCAGAATAAGTTCCCAAATCAAAATGAAGCACATCAAAGGCAAGTGAGATCATACTCATTTAGGGAAGAGGAAGATAGGATATCAATAATGGAATGAGGAATAAATGAGGGAAGAAAGAAGACATAACACTGGCATCTGTTGTACCTTCCCTCCTTTAAAGAAAGCTCCCAGATATGTTCCCCTCCACCTTCAAATAGGACCAGTAAGGGCTTATAGCCATCAGTGTCCATTAAGTAGCATCCCCTCTACTAGACAGAATTCTTGCACTTGAATCAGGACAGGTTTAATGAACTAACCACGCAAATCAAGAGATAGCAATACGTATTGCCTATGGCTAATGAACAACAATTAAGTAAAAAAAATGTTGCTTCCAGGGTCAAAACTGATCTATTAACTTCCCTAACCATCCCCACTGCAGCACTGTCTCCAAATTGACACTCTTAAGGCAGAAATATTAATTCCTGATGAATTTTGAATTTCTTGATGAGCAAAGAGCAGCAGTGCAAAAAGTAAAAATAATTTGTCCAGTTTTAAGACAAGTCAGCAAAGAGTTAAGAAATATCTTATTCTGGACAAAATAACATTAATCTTCATTTATACACCAAAGGTTTCAGCAGAAAGGAAAAATACACACTCTTTCACCTGACAGATGTTAAGAGTCCATGGTCAGGCAGTGGCAGATCCGGATTGAATGTGCTGCTTTGTCTCAATCAGAGCACAGATTGCTTGGATTCTCTCAGAAATCCCAAGCCAATAAACTACCCAACAGACTATGTAAACACAAGCTTTGTATATCTCTCAATGCTGCTGACAAAGATGAAAAAGAAAAAAAAAAAAGTAACAGGTCTCCATCAAAACTTCTCACTTTACTGAAAAAGTTTATCAAGCACATATGATTTCTAACTGAAAGCAGAAGGATGATACAATGATCAAAGGAAGCAATAATCAATTCATGGTATTTTCTCTCAGTGCTGTTGGTAGAACAAAAAAACTAAAATGAAACTGTCATCATCCAAAGTCTTGTGTGCTTGGTACTCTGTAAGTAGTGTATACACTGAAAAATATACCATATTAATAGTTAAACACTAAGAGATAATTAAGTAACCAGTTTATAAAGTTTTTATTTTTGAAGTTTAGTATTAGTAGTTATATTTTAACAACCTCCTATGACAACTCCACAAATTAAGTAACTCAAATGTTATGTACTTTCTACCCTTCCCACAAGCAATGAGTTTCCAAATAACAGTCCAAAAGAAAATTAATATTACAAATTGTGTGTAATCAAGAGAATTACTACTCAAAGCAGAGAAGATTTTCTTGTAAAGGACAAAACTGCATTGAAATGTACTGTTTCTATTTAAATTGTGTTTTTTTTGGCTTTTTTTTTGGTTGAGAACTGAATTTTATGAGCTGATCCAATAGAACAGCCAGAGCACATTTCTGAGCCACCTCTTAAATTGAAGGAGCTGAGTGGAATCCCAGCACAGGGATAACAAAGTCAATGGAGTTGCATCTACATGCAATGACGCATTATGATCCTAAGCTCATTAACTCACATTAAGTAAGTTGTAAGACCAAGGGATCCCCCCCACCACCCCACATATTTTTGGGAGGACAATTCACTTTTGTCCACTTCTTAATTTTTTATTCCCTCCCCCAAGGGAAAAGCTCCACTATAATACAGTGGACATACCAAGCCACAGGGACTGCTAATATGCATGAATCTCTAATCAGGTACGATTTGGGGAAAAACAGATGGGTAGACCTGGGTGAAGAAAAATCTTGTGTGCTTCAATGAATATTCATTACATCCTCTAATTTATTATCATGTTTACAGCAAAAACTGCCAAGCAAATTACATTCTGCATAAGGTCCCAAGGGGATTTTCATTTCCACAGCTTGGACTGGTACCAAAATAAAGCACATTAGGCAAATTGCAATGAGAGTCATTAATATTTAATGTACTAGTAACAGCAGTAGTCCTCATCACGAAAAGGCAGGGCAGGGGAGGGATGGGAAGGATCCTTCATAACTGTGCTTCACAGAATCCTAGATTCCTAGCAGAGGAAAAGCCTCAAATTACCAACCACTACAAGGGGATGTAACCAGAACACAGGCATCTAGCAGCAGGGACCATTTACAACACTAATGTAAATAGCACGAACTTGTAACTTTTTCCAAATGATTCAAGGATGGCAGAAGTACAATCATGACTAAATGGATGACAGACACAGACACTCACAACCAGTTTATAACTATTAGCTTGAAAATAAGTATTTGCATCTTCTAAATAACTTATTTTCAAAAGAAAGAAAACAAGCAGCAAAAAACTGTGAAAAAAAACTGAAGAAAACATTTCTGCACCTGCAATCCTTTTATATTCACACATGTAAAGTTGCATTGTCAGATCGCAATTGAAGCTACAACATATCCTCTGAGCACTGATCAAGGACTATTAACCATCACCTCCTGGACAACTTACCTTTCCTCTGTGCCTTTGCCCTTGTTCTACTATTTCTGCACTTGTTCTTCAAATAATTCCATCTTTCTGACTGCCTGACCCTGACTCATCTACCCCATATCTCTCCATGGAAGGGATAGAAGACTGGAGCTGGAGCTGTTTATCTGCATGCTAGACATTCTTCTCCTTCTATCAATGCCAACTTCTACAGCAGATACATTCTATCCACTAAACAAAGTGTATGACTGGAAAGACTGAGGTATCATCCTGCAATGAACATATCCATTTTAGCCCATCACAAAAACTTTCAAAATCTTCACAACCCTTGTTTCACAGGGCATTAGACAGATCTCAGAGTTGAAGACTCGGAACAGCAGCAGACAGTCCGAATGACAATTAATATTTTCTAAGCAAAAATGTGTTCTAGTATGGCACAGAACAGAAGTCACATCATGTTTCTCCTATGAGGCTTCTAATATCTTGTCTATGGCGTGGTTTTCCAGACTACTGGGAAGCCTTCACAGCTGCTATACCTGCCATCGAAACTAACAAAATGGGCTATAAAATGAGCACAAGTCACTGCAAGTTAAGCAGTGCAGGTTCTTGGCATCATTTTGTCATACATCTCACAAGAAAAGAGGTAAGTTCCAAATTCTAAGGAGGAGAAAGAACTGGAGGAAAATAAAGAATAAAAATGCCTTGCCATGCAGGAATGCATTAGCATAAATAGGCAAGAGATGACAGACCAAAATAATTCCTTCTCACGCAGAGAAGACTCAAATCCCCAGACTCCCTGAGGTTTACAAACCCCGGGCAGTAGTGCTGCCTGTGTTCATTCCCAGTCAGAAAATTCTCATGCTCTAAAAACATTAAAAAGCATGAGGTATGGAGACAATTAAAAGATACCAGAGTCTCACACCTAAGACTCCTCTAAATCACATGCTGCAGAACAGGTGCTTGTTGGAGATATTCTCCTGGAAAGAAACTGGTGGCAGTGGACAGACAGCAGGCAGAAAAGGTATCAGCATTCAGCTTATGCTTCCTGTATCCAGTCAACAAATAGGAATAATGTAGGAAAATGAGAAAATTCAAGACAGAGGATTAGACCATTCATCGTGAACACTGCAATCATCTTTCTTTGCGACTAATAACTTTTGGGAAAGGGAAAGAGCTAGAGAATAAGTGCACCCAGCTTCTCTGACAGACTCACATACTGAGGCACAAATTAAATAACTTAAATCCCAGAGAATAGGGATATTTGTGTTGCAATGAAGATATATTAGACCGGGTAGAAGAGGTTTCAGTTTCTGGATCTGATTGGAATAGATTATTAGAGCACATTACAAAGAACATAACCAGTTTTTTTTTGTTTTGCTTTAGAAAAGTACCAATTTTCATAAAAAAATATTCAATGTATCAAACCCAAAGCACAATTGATCAGCAACAAATTAACATACAGAAAAATTACCCTTCAGATGAGGCCTTCGTTTGCCATTTGGTTTAGATAGGCATGGCCCGTGTGAGGAATGTTCGTGTCTAAAAAGTTCCTGGACTAGCAATAAATACTTGGGAGAGCTAGGTAAAAGTTAGGTCAAGGTTAAGATTTGGAAACGCATTTGAGAAAGGGTATCAACTGGAAGTGCTTTCCAGCTCCACTTTTCGCTGTGATTGAAGGCAGTCTGATGTAGCCTGACTGCCAACGCAGGGGGGAACAAGCCGTGACTGGGATTTGTTATTGAATGACGGATAACTACACAGGGAAGGCTAACCATGTTCAGCCTCGGCTGAGTATCTGTGGAGGACAAACTGTGATTAACATCCAAAGTCAAACCTGACAGCAGCTATTATAGGGCAGATCACACAGAAACATAATGCAAAATTACCAGGCATCTCTCTCTTAATCAGGCTTCTCTCCTGCACAGTGATCAACACTAATCCCATTGTCATGCTATTATATTAGTAGTCTTAATAAGCTTTCAATTCCCCCAGCCATTAGCATGTACAAAGCTGATGGCTGCTGGCCATTTGGCACATCAAAACTATAGGGACAGAATTCACACTTTTCTTACAGATTCTGGCCATTAAATCTATTTGAGAAAAATCTTCACAGTATATCCCTCAACACTTGCAACTGAGAAACCATTAGCCTTCTCCACAGATGGCAGGAGTGGGCACACTGAACTAGTGCAATCTTCCACATCAGCCTGAGAATCTACGTGATCCTTGCACCATATTTACACCACACTGCTTAAGCAAGCAAACTGATTACAGCCACACCATTTAATTGGCTAAATCCAAGGCAGAATTTGTGTAAACGAGCATTCTTTAAGGGAGATTTTACTCCAAATTGGGATGTTATTTGCTCAGCTATATGCCGCCAAAGGTGCTGCCACATGTTTGGAAAAAGCATGAAAAGTGTTCAGTAGCTAATAACATCTCACAAGAACTTGAATAAAATATATCTAATTTCCAAATGCAAAACATTCATATTTCTGAGGCACTTGTTTTGCTGCTTATGTTTTTTCTTTTGTTTTCAAAGTTAGTCTTTCAACAACATTTGAGTATATTACAGAAACATTTTTACTAAGAAGGAATTACTGTTCAAAAGATTTTGCTTGAAAAATCAGCATTAGAAGTGTCAAAGAAAATGGCAATTTTTGTTTCTACCCATCTAGAAAAAAGTTTCAGTATTTCCAAAGTCTGATTTCATTAAAATTTTTCATTAGTTGTCTAAGCCAGAATTAGGAGGAGCAAATCAAGATTAGAAAGTAATTTTCTGATTTGAAAACTCCCAGGGAAAAATCAACAAGATAGCTTTGAATTTTTGTAATGCACATAGGTTGCTCCAAAAGTAATGCCTCCTAAACATTTCCATGGAAACTACAACAGATGCAAAGAGCACAACACCAGTATCTGACAAAGAAAACTCTCAGCTACAAAACACTAATTTTTCAACACAGTCACCACCACTAGCTGTGCATTTTCACCAGTGATGAACAACAGCCTACATGTTCCACAGCACCAGTAGAGGTGACCTACTATTTCACAGCTACTTTGATAGCATCACTGCCAGGCAAATGTTGCCCACCCAGTCCAATTTTTACTGGCTCAAATAGATAGAAGTCAGAAGGTACCAAATCCAGACTATACAGTGGGTGCGGTAGGATGATCCAGTCAGGATTAGTAATGTGTTTAGAAAGAAACAGGTAAGAAAACACACACAAAAAATTGAGTAGATGCTATACATTTGTGCTTACATCTTTGAAAAACCAGTTGCTTTCCAGTTGCAAGAAACTAAGTAGCCTGCACACAAAATCAGTTTATCAATGAACAATCCAAGTCAATTAACTTCATTAGACAACAGCATTTCCAAAGGTACTTTAAGTAACCCATTTCAAGAAATCTCTCGTGCCAATAATGTGACTTACCATACCCTAAAATTAAGTGTGGGGAAAAAAGATCCACAAAGATAGCATGACAGAAGCGTGTTGGCTCCAAGGGAGTGGGAAGAGTGATGGATTTAAAGCTTAGACCAGGTGCTGAACACTGATCTAGATACATTTAGATAGCATAAATCTTACCTAGAAAAGTGATTTTTGTACTGATTGCTAGTTTCCCTCTTCTGGTCTTTTTTATCAGAACAATTTTGTCATACATGCATCATGTTACACCTCTCCAGAACAAGAGAGCAGTTCAGTCAGAACCAAGGCACAGGTCCTCCATAGTGAACCAAGGCGGACTAACTAGCTCAAATAACTGGTAATTGTTTCAAAGATTTATTTCTAACTGCATTAAGACAAGCTTGTATGATCCTCAAGTCTTAGAATTCACAAATATCTCCGTTGTAACCCATCATGCTAGGCTTCAAGTACACAATGAAGCTTCATGCAGCTATTGCAACACTTCCACACTCAGACCCCAGTGAATTATATAAATACTTGGCTACCATCCCAGTCTGAAGTTCTGGACAAAATATGCTGAATTCCCCAGATTCAAATACCACTGATCACTGTTCCCTTCCTACTGCAAAACATCATTCAAACTGTCAAGTATTCCACGACTCAATAGCAATTGAGTATTTCCTCTTTAAACTCTACTCTCTAATTCCTTTCTCTTTCAAGGCTCATTTGGACCACAGGAGACACAGGTACCTAGCAGCAACTAAAAGCACTTTTCTTGTTCTGGCCAAGGTTATGAGAGATCAAACAGCCCAACCCTACACTTCAACTGCAGAACATGGAACAGCTGGGTTGAGGTAGTTCTTTGCTATCTGAGCAAAGGGCACTCACCCCCAGCAACGCCCAGTGTGCTCAAGGCTTCTCATCTTTCAGAGCTAATTAATAAACAAGTATCAAAAATGCCTATTTACAGCACTTAAAAGCATGGATATTAAAAAAAAACATAAATAAATGAGTGTTTCAGATAAGGCACCGGAGGCATATCTCTGAAGGTGCTCTGCAGTGCACTGGTCAGCAAGCGAAAGAAAACCTTTATCAACCAGGGTTGATGACATCTCCTGTCCTTGGTACAGCCTTCTTTTGGTGTTGATTTTCTGCCCTTGTCTGGGCAGCCAGTCCATTTATTACTACAACTGACAACACTGAAGCGCATGGCTTAGACATCAGTCACATACTATATTGTCACTAATCATTAAGGACAAATGCTACTTCTAAATCTGTTTACTTGTACACAGACTAAGGCTGTAATGTAATGACCGAGGCTGCACACACACAAGTGTGGGAAGCAAGTAAGGTTGGTAAGGCTGGCTCCTGCTAGATAGACATTCATGGAATTCAGATCATTTCCTGTGGAAGACTATTAATACAAGTCATTCTGATTATTAATAGAATTGACTCAAATTCAATGACAGAAGTCTGCAGAAAGGTATGCAGCCACAGAAATCAACCTCCCTTATCCTTGGAGGATGCTTCTTTCCTGCATGCGGGAAGATGAATGAGGACAACTAGTATGAAGATTCTGCTCTTTTTTTTTTTTGTCTGTACTATAGCATTTTGTTTGTTTTCAACAAATAAAAGCCACCCAGCTCGTGAAATCAGGCTCTAAAGCATTTACTGAAGGACTACAAAATAAGTAGCACAACAACAAAGATGTACTACCCAGCAGTGAGAGAATCACTAACAAAATGAAAGCTTCTTTAGAATAGAAATCGACTTAAGATGTCTGAGAACAACGAGAACTTAAGCGGGGAAAAAAAAATCCATAATGAGGAAGAGAGATCTAAAGAGCATTTCATTTATTACGCAGAATAAACTGAAGTCAAACCAAGCTGGATCAGTTTGGTTTTTAAGCTGTGGATAACCACAAAGAGCAAATATCTCCCTAGTACCCTCTAAATACTAAGTCACAGCTGGATCATTTCTAAATGTTGGCAAACTAGCTTAAACTAAGGAGGATGAGAGAGGAAGGTTCTGATTGGTTATTAGGAAAAATTTATTTTCAGATAGAGGAACATTGGAACAGACTGATCAGGGAAGTGTTAGAGTCCGCATCCATAGAAGTGTTCAAGAAACATTTAGATGTGTCACTGAGGGAAACAGTTAGTGGGCATGGTGGGGGTGAGCTGATGGTTGGACTAGATGATCTTAGAGGTCTTTTCCAACCTTAATCATTCAATGATTCTAAGGAGACAATACAGAAAACACAAAGACAAACTGACAGTTGTTCAGTGGACTTTGTTTTTATTCTCTTGGTTCCACGGAAGAAAAGTGCTGACACAACGAAAAAAGATATGTGCACCTACTGTGTTGAGTCCTGGATAAACAACACAATCCTGATACTTCTGTAAAAGCTTTTTCCTTAAAATGTGTTTAGACTTCCCTTCTGTTTAAGGTTTGTTATAATTCAGTCATCACCACATCACCAAGGTATTTATTCTCATGTAAAATAAAAACCCAGCACTGGTCATTCCTCTTCCTTCCAGATGGATCTGTGACAGTTCCCTTTGCTGATTACAGTGAGAACACTTAAGACACAACTGTCCAGACTGTATTGGGCAGTTTCCAGAATATTGATTTTTAAGCATAAGAGGAGGAAGCATGAGATGCTATTCTCAACACTTACTGTAGTCATTATCGCAAAGAGGAGAGTTCTGCCAAATGCAGTAGTTTAGACTGCATTTGCACAATAAGCACAACTCAGTGATGTTCTGTCCTCGAATTACTAGCCAGATAATAAATACTATCCAGCTGAACAAATATACACAGAAGGAAGAATGACTGAAGTATAAAAATTCATCTTTCAAAGAAGCGTGGCTTCTCTTCCTAAAAGTAAACTGGAAAGAAATGTGAAAGTGAACTCATACTGCAGAAAAGCCTGAGTTACAGACAAAGAAGCTTCAACTGTAATTACATCATGCACCAAAGAGGGGACGTAACAAAACTGTGAGGAATAAGAATTACTCAGACATCTCAACTATGTTGAACAAGGCATGAAGATAAAAGAGGTTGGCCTGTGTGCCTAGAATACAACCACTATCCATACCTGCATCACAAATATATCTAAGGGCTTTGAAATCATATCAACAGAAGTTCAGACATCAATTACAAGGTTCTGTTTTGCATGCCTACATTCTTTAGACACTCAAAAAATCAGATAATTTCATAAAACATTTTTTTTTTAAAAGGTGGGAGACATTAATACATTCTCCTCCACGAGTACTTCAAGCAAATAATACCATAAAGGAGTACTAGCTGTGCTGAATACACACTTAAGTCAGATTTTTACAGTGTAGTTATAAGGATATCACTGCTTTGTCTCAGCTTTCAGCAGACCTCTCCTCTCTGGGGCAGGAAAGCCTTGAACTCCCACTGCTACAAGTGCACACAAACCCCAGTCCCATTTGGGCTCTGCAGGGCAGACCCAGCTCTCAGTCAGGCTGCCCAATGGATCCCAACAGCTTGCTGGAGTGGAAAGCAATTACTTGCTCACCTACACACAGCTTCTCTGCATCTGCAAAACCTGCAGCCAGCCCAACATCTCCAGCTGTTGTTACCTCCAGTTCTCCCTGCAGCACCCAGAAGGCATTTACCATGTCTCACCCATAAGCCTGAACATATTTAATCATAGAAAATGCTGTTCAAATTACAACAAACAAAGGCATTCAAACTGATCAGCTTTCAAGAGACATTAGATCTTCATTATGAAAAGCAACAGGAATAATAGGGCTAGAAGTTACAAGAGTCCTCTACCCATACACTCATGAGGTTTTGCTTCCTTGGAATGCAAGTCCTAGTGATCTTATACCATCTTCTTCATTACCGTAGAGTCACGAGTACTGGATAGCCTTGAAACCATGAAAAAATGCTAAGTATCTTTAAAACAAAACTCACACATACTGCATGTTGTCCAAAACTAAGTTCCTCTCCTTACTTTCCCTTAATTTATTGTAAGAGAACTTGAACTGCTTCCTCACTATTAAAGTTCAGGATTTCTTAGACATTCACCATGTCCCAGAACAAAAAGACACACATTTTTCGCAGTCCCATTATGCTATACAAAAATTAGGAAAAAATTCTTCTCCGAAAGAGTGGTCAGGCACTGGCATGGGCTGCCCAGGGAGGTGGTTGAGTCACCGTCCCTGGAAGTGTTCAAGAAACATATAGATGTTGTACTAAAGGACATGGTTTAATGAGGAAATATAGGTGGTAGATGAACAGGACGGTTGGACTAGATGATCTTGGACGTCTTTTCCAACCTTGGTGACTCCATGACTCTAAGAACAGTGTTTAGAGAAGCTTATTTCATGATATCCTGAATGCCTTGCTAAGGAAGACAGTAGAGAAGAAAGTATCATGGGTGCATAGCAGTTTTGTTCACTGAGATCTTTAGATCTACGCTCCCATTCTGAGTCTCAGTAATGTAAAGGCTGTCCACACAGCTACAGAAGAAAGATGTTAAAAACTGAATCCTCATTTCCTGACCCTTGATCAAGCCTTGGATGTAGCTGCCTTCTCAACCACAGTATTCTAAGACTGAACAGTAGTAGGAGAAAAAATAAAAAATCAGCAAGGCATTCAGGATACCTACTCAACTTCAATAATTCACATTTCTGAAGTTCTGAAGCATCACAGCAAAAGGCATAACATTAAGAATGTCATGAACTTTCAACAGCATAGCTATTTTCAGAGAGGAATTCACAAAACTGTTTTACAATATTTAAACTAGACCAGAGGCAAATTCACCCACACCTTAAGATAGCTACTTTCAAGAAAGGTATTAAATACTTATGACAAACAATTATTAAAGACAAAGAAATAATAAATAAATCACAAAGGTACTTCTGTAACTCTACATGAGAAAATTCAGCAGAAACCTTTAGCTACTAAAATGGAATGTTCAACAGCATGTCATTCTGCTACATTTGCTCCACCTTCTAATTAGAGAGAGCATACGCTCTTAAGGCTACACTGAAGACTTATGTCCAACACCAGATAAGAGGAAATATGTCCAACACTAGATAAGAGGAAATGCTTTAGTGCCACTTCCCCCATAAAAGAGATTCTTTGCAAACAAAATAATTGAATTCATGTTCTACTTCAAGCTAGAAGTGCTTTTACAGTTTTTATTTGCACTGCCTCCAGCTTCATCCATAAGCATCATATCCTCTTTATTTCCCCATTTTCGCTTTCTGCCTCTACGAATCTCTCACATGTGCATAAACATAATCTTAGCATCTTCCCATCTCCTCTGATTCATGAAGTCTCCTTTTTCACCATAAGAAAAAATTCTCACCTGCAAGCCCCTTCCCAAAACCCCATCAGTGCAATAACTCATAGTGCCATAATAACACCATGGTGCTCAAGTCTCTCAAACATTCTGGAGAATAGATCTTGTATGAAGAATATCTTACACAGTGCTTTACACTAACTTTGCAGGTTCAGGCTGAGCTTGCAAGAATTTATGTAAATAGCACATAGTAATGCTGCTACAGACTGCTGAAGTCAAATTGTTCTTTCAAAAAAAGATTATTCCATTTGATACCTTTCCCTTAAATGTTTTAAATTCCCAGTCTCACTTCCACAGGATTACTACACAGATGCAGAGTAGCTGCTTCCTTAACTTTGCTAGCTCAGCTGGTTTTATGACATTTTCTGGTGTTGATATCCTAACAGAATACAGCAACCATTAGAGATTATCCACCTGCAAGTTATGTGTAAACCCAGCTCTATTTCCATCAAAAGATTTGAAGGAAATGAAGCAGAGGAGCTTTGGGGACACTTCTACCCATTAACAGGATTATTAGAGAGCGTACCTACAAACAACTGCTATCTTAAAATCACCTATTTAAGCTAGGCTGATATTAAGATTCTCTGCTATCATTTAATAGCACTGTCATGCTGTTTAAAAGAATCAAAACATATTTAGGGAGGAAAAATAACTGCCAGAATTTTCCCCTCAACATTACAGCCACATATCTAATAAAGAGGTAAACAAAACTGCACTGAAGAAGCACTGAGAAACATCAGGAAAAGGCTTGCAAGACAAAAAAAGAAGCAGACAACACAATTCAGCAAGGATTTTACAGTAAGAAGAAAGCATAAGCAAAGAATCACTGCCATTTTAAAAGTAAAGAAACCCAAAGCACTGCATGACACAGAGATAAAACACCTTCCATCCACACATTACAAAAACAGATGTGATCATTACAGCACGAACTCCAAGTGGGAGAGAGACACTATTAAGGCTGTCTGCTCAGATTTAACTCACTCCTAGAGATCATCACATTCATTGCTACAGAAGCTGGTAAACTACATCTCTGATGCCAAAACCTACACCTGCACTGGCAAGCAGTGCAGCCAGGCAGGAGCTGTAGCCCAGTGAGAACAACCTAATGCTCAGATGACACACATGCTGGAGGGGTACTTCCTGAGCCGCCCCAGCCCAGTCCCTTGAACTGAGCACTCATTTGGAGCTAAAAAATGAGATGCACTGGCCTTGGACAGTTTTCTGCTCAAATCTATGAGCTAAACCAAAACAAGGAAAGTGAGAATGACTTGGAAGTTAATATCAAAAGCATACTCCTGCAGTAAATTCAGTAGTGTAAACACACTCCTTGTAGAAGGCATGTGCACAGGTTGACTGACACAGTTTATGCAGAGCTAGAGTTCACAGTACCATGGGATTGGATGCCACTAGTTCACATATGTAAACTGCTGTGAGGATCTCAATTCTACATCTGCTGGGGAATATCAGATTACACAAGCGCAGTCTGCTTTAGAAATAAATAAATTTGACACAGTAGTGCTGATACATGTAGTGACCATCTTCCTTACAAGACCTCCTTAATAAGTTTAATTTTCCATGTGTTATTTTTTCCATCAAGTCAATAATATGACAAAGGAACTTCCTAATGACTAATTTTTTTTATTTTTTTCTTAGAAAACTCTGTCCCAGTTTTCTGTTCTGGTCTTCACTACACACTTTAAATTCTGTTCTTTAGTTTCCTATAAGATATCTGCATTACTTGGTGGACACAAGCCCTATGTCTTACCAGTGAATGTCATGGACTATCACGTTCCAAGGTTGTCACTCATTATCACAACTTCTAAGAGCTTGAATTTTACATCTATATAGATCTGACCTCCCTGGGGCCAATAAGGCCTTTGATTTAGAGCTCTTTTCCAACTTTAATGATTCAGTGATTCTATGATTTATAACCTCGTGGTCTTTTTCCTCTCTTCTCTCCCTCACACATTTCTTTCACGGCTAATTTTTTCCTGCTCAGAAGACTACATAGCACATGCTGCAAGGCTGTTGAAATCCAAATGTAAAAGGTAAGGAAAGGATCAACAAAAAGATCCTCAAAGCCGTCCAAAGAGAAAGGAGACAATTCTCAGTATTTCTGTTTTGTGTTCCCAGAGTCAACTGAGAAGTTACCTAGGTCTAAGAAAAAGGGTATATTGAAGACCCGACAGAAAAGCTGCAGAAGATAATGAGCAATAACTTAGGCAGCCGAAGCTTTTCTTTCTTTTGGTGCTCTGGTTGCACTGAACTAGGTGTTTTTGTGGAAAACAGGAACACAGCAGTTGTAACGCAATGACTACAACAATGCCTGACAATGATGATATTAAATCCATGTTGTTCTAATTATTCTCAGTGTGTAATCTGGTTCTCTCCTCAGTCTTGCTGTCTAAAAACAGCTGGGCTTCCTTCATTCCAGCAGAGTAGTGTATGAAGGCAGAAGTCACCTTTCATTTCTCTTTCTCATTCACTGGGTCACTGAACAGGAGGATACCTTTGAATGATAACAAAGGGAGGGAAGAAGTCATAAGGCAAATACTCAGGTTCCAACAGTTTTGGAGCATTAGCTTCAGTCTTGCATTGCAGTGAACAAAGCAACAATTCACAGCAAAAGCTTAGCAAGAAAATGAGACAATGTGACTACTAAATAGAGAATACTGAAGTCACACACTAACAGATTTAACAAAATATTCAAGACAGAACACAAAACTCAGGATATCAGCATTCCCATTTGTTATAACTTCCAAGCTTCAATCTAGGCTTTCTCTTACAGAAATATGTAAATGGATTTATATTTTTGCTACAGATCCTCCTCTGTTATTATATTTCCACTGACACTCAAGTTGTTCCTCATTCAGGATTTATTTCTAAATCTGTTCCATGCATTTTCATAAAAATTCTATTAATTAGTATCTCTATCTCTCTACCCTGAAAGTCAGTTACTATCAATGATGAAAAAAAATGAGAAGTAGAGAAGTAGAGAGGGAAAGGAAGTTTCTGTTCGTACCCAGGAAACCAAGTTTTTAAAATAATAACAGAATTCATTTCAAAAGAGTACACTGCAAAAAAGTTGAACATTACAAAGCTGTATATGTACAAAGGGATTAGGTGAAAATACTTCGGAATTGTAAAGATTTGTAAAATGAACCCCTTACTTCAAAAGAAATCTTGCATATATTACAGTGTAAACTGCCCCCAAGCCTCAATGAAGATTTCACTTATTTTACCATGCTAGCTTTCCTCTAAAAATGTATTCAGTACCTCCACATCTATACGTTCATTTGTATTACTTTCCTTGTCTCATTTTTTTTTTATTTTAAAATCAATAAAAACATCAAAACAACAGTGGGTTAGACATCCTGAGCTGAGCACCTACCCTAAATTTGCAGGCTTTCCAACTTTCAGGAGTTTCATTCTCTCAAGTTAACTTCACCATTAATACAAACATTTGCAGTGAAATGTATTCATAACTAAATTCAGTATGTATTCTCTTTATTCTCTACATCTACTACCCATAAGCACATGCTTTTTCACTTGGCCTCTAAGTTTCATTTAGTTCTGCTAAAAGAATAAAAACATAGAATGGCTTGGGTTAGAAGGGACCTTAAAGATCATCTACTTCCAACCCCCTGCCATAGCATGGGTTGCCACTCACCGGATCAGGCTGCCCAAGGCCGCCATCCAACCTAGCCCTGAGCACGTCCAAGGATGGGGAATCCTTTTCTGGGCAATGCGTTTCAGGGACTGCAGCCTGCCCCGAGCTAGAAAGGCAAAAGGAACACAACTGCATCACACACGCTATCTTGAATAGGTAAACACAAAAGAGGAAGAATCCACACAGCCTTACAGGCAGTATGGCAAGTCTCTGCCTGCCCAATGCAACAGTTTGTTAAAGACAGAAGCAGCTGCTAGATGAGGGTATGGATCGATCTCCACTTCAATTTGACACAATTATTCAAGTGGCTTAAGCATTTCTGAAGCTATTGCCTTCAGCTTCCAGGCTACAGCATGGGCTCGCACAGGTGCTTATCTTCTTAATCACCTTTAAAAAAGCAGGAAGTTTTAATTCCTATAAAGAAGTGAAGACATTTTGAATGGCAAGATAGAGAATCTATCCCCTTCAAATAAGCAGGATGCATTTGCTAAGTAATCACAGCTCCCCTGACATAAGCTCCCATCTACATGTCCCCAAGGCATTTTTCTTTCCCAGACTAACTTAAATTGCTTTTCTTTAAAAAAAAAAAGAAAAAAAATCCATGTGGTTATATACCGATCCAGTCTGACCTGTTTTACACATTGACCAGATTCAGATCAGACTTAGTGTTTTAGGGAAAATAGTTCAGACAGGATATCCCAGTAGCACACAAAAATAGCTACCAAGCCAAAGCATGCAAACACTGGAAAGTTTAATTTTCCCTAACGATTACCCATGTTGAGGTAAATAGTGTTCAGGATGTTGAACCTTGATCAGATGTGTTGCAATCATGTATGCAGGGGTGATTAATTGGAAACACTTATTTTGTACAGTACAATAATTAACTCAAAGCCATTGTGAGCATCTTTGTATGTGCTAACCCCTGACAAATATTCCAGTCAGCTAAAAAATATTTTAAAATTTTCATGCACAAGGAAGTGTTATATGTTATATTACAGCCGTAACAAGAAACACTTCAAGTAAGCTCATGTATTACTGCATTATGCAAGTGTGCAGCAATAACAAACAATGAAGCTTCTTCTCCAAGAAATGAAATATTATGAAACTGAATCAAGGCCTTTTATAAACGTTTAGGTAGAGCACTTTACAGCATTTTCCATTTTTAGATTCCTCAAGGCTGTGCATGTAAGTGGTCTAGTAGCAATATATATATTTTTTTTCCACAGAAAGCACAAAGTAATATGAGAAAAATTTCATCTTCCTATTGCAAGAGACATCTTTTAGGACACTCACCTTGTATGTTCTCTCTGAATTTCCAAGTCCTATCTAGCAATGAGTAAAATAAAGTAAAAATACCTTCTAAATAGTTGTAAGTAACAGCAAACACTTGAAAATTACAGCACTAATGATACAGCAGCAAAGAACAAGAAAGTTTTGGCAATCCTGCATAAATTTCTTTCTACTTACGGAAGTTTTTCTTTGCACTGTGTATTCATGTTTTAAATATATTATCACAGGAATGAAGTACTGAGGCTGGTGTATGAATGCAAAGCACCAAAGACATACTGTTATCCTTAATTCCTCATGGATATCATTAATCATTAGGAAAAATGAAAATATAGCACCCATGGGTATCAAAAAGGGACATCTGAGGACGATCTGTCATTTGCCATTTTAACTTTTGGCAAGCAAATATGAAGGCAATTAAAAAAAAAAGCCATGTGTAAGATCCCAAAATATTTCAAAGCCATCTACCAATTAGTGAATCTCTGCTAAGATTATTATATGATTTTAAGCATCTCTTTGGTCAACAACTATTATTCCACAAGCAGAGAAAAATAATGAGATTGGAAGGATTGATAAAAATCAAATACATCAGTAACTCTAATAGAATATTGATAGTCACCAGAAAAAAAAAAAAAAAAAAAAACCTATCTTATGGCTGCCTTGTATTTTCTGCTAAAAACAAATAAGACTAAATAAAAACTGTTCCTATCCAAGTATCACAACTAGTCATTACAAATATGTCTGTGATATTTTTTCCATCCCAGCACTAATTATTTTAGCTCCAGAAAGACTTTCCAGGACAATGTGTAGATAAAAGAGATTAATTCAGAAGCTTGAATTACCATTGATTCTGCAGAAAAGGTTCTGTAGGAAGAGGGCAAAAATTAAGATTTAGGATGTTTAAATATTTTCATACAAATAGTTATTCCACAAAAAGAAAGAAAGAAAAACTCACAAAAGACAAATAGGATACCTTTAGATCAACTATTTTTAAGGATGCAGATGCACACAAACAGACATAACAGTCACCCTACCCATCAGTGAAACTAACTCTGCCACTGCAAAAAAAAAAAAAAAAACACACCATACAAAAAGAAACAAACCAAAAAACCAACAAAAACCCACAGCCACTATGAAATAACTGGCTGAAAGCATACTGTTAACTCTGGGAAACATAAATATTCTCACATTTCATATTCAAAAAAATATTATCACATATTTATGCTGCCGACACAGTCCATTTTCAGTTATTTCAACATCTATAATGCACACAGCTGAAATTCACAGAACTCCTCAGTGCATATTTATTCGGTACCCTCAAGACCACAGTCCTAGCAAACAAATCGTACACATTCCTATTGTGCACTAAATTCATTACAGGAAATTATGGAGCACAATATTGCTTTAATTCTGTTGCCTTAGGCAGCTCATATCATAAACCATAGGAGTTGTATTGCTGAGGCCTGAAATGGAATTGAAGCCATAATTTATGCACACTTTTAGGACTGCTAGAGCAACACAACTCAGGAGCCCTTCTTTTCATTCTACAATCTAAGACATCCCAGTATGTTCATTCTGGGATGCTTTATATGTTCCCTTCAGTATTTTTATGTACAAGACAGTCATTTCCATCAAGTCATGACACAACAGCTAAAATAACGCAGCTCATCCAAACAACACCCAAAAAATCCACCCATTCCAAGGGTGCATCTCACCACCTGAAGGGCGGTTGTGCAGGGTCTGGCCTCATGCCCAGGCCTGGGATGCCCCAGCGGCAACCAAGCCTTTGGAACAAGGCACAGACAGTCAGGCCAGACAGAAGGCATCCCATGGTCAGAGAAGGGAAATGTGCTTATGGTCTCATATGTCACACAAAACCAACATCCTCACCAGAAGATACTTCATATGGAAGGCTAATATCACACTTCCCTGTCTTTACAAATAAATTACAGAATAGATTTCATCACACAAAATACTTCCCTAAGGAATTTTAATGATAATTAAATGATACTGCTGCTGTGAAGAAAGATGTCCTACATTTAACGGTCAAGACATTTGCTCTTTTTTTGGAAGTACAAAAATTGGTATTCCACTGTTTGTCCAGAGTCTTATTTTTATAATCACTATGTTTGGAGATAATATTTTTCTTTAACAAAATGTACTCTCTTAAATCAAATCCTGTGGCAGGTTTGGCTGTTTTGTTGTTGTTGTTTTTAAGCAGAGCTACCTTATTCTCTCCTAAAAGCTCAGAAAAACAAAACCACAACACACAACAAGGGAAGAAAACATAAATCAAGTTTCCCCTACATCTACAGCTTTGAGAAGGAATAACTTAGTCTCATTATTCTTTTTTTTTTTTTTTTTAAAAAGAGGGCAGAATACAGACTTTTGTTCTTTCCTACCCGTTTTCTTGTTTTTTTTTTTTTTTGGTTTGGTTTTGTTTTTTGGCTTCCCCCCCTCCCCCCATGGAAAAAAAAGAAAGAAAACATTCACAGAAGAAAATTCAAGGTTCTTAAGCTTTTTCTATTTTACCTGGACATAACCTTTTTCCATAAGAGAATCCCACTCTCCTCATTAAATAAGTGCAAGTTACCTCTACTTCTCTGAAAGTAAAAATCGGCGCATCCAGACAAAATAAACATTCTGCATGACCTGTTGTTTTACTTTTATTCATCTTGAAATAACTTATTAGCTGTTATAAGCTCTGCATTTTCAATATCTTGATTCTTCCCCATTTAAGAGGCTCATCATAATTCCCCCACTATAGCCTTTATTTTGCATCCCTGAAGCCAATGGCAGTTTTCCAGAAAATGATAAAATCTAGTTTTTCTGTTGCTTTCTTCCCTAGCCCTCCCTCTATTTGTTCATCTCTGAAATAGATATAGAAAGAGAAATACAAAAATAAAATACTGTATATACCCTCAGCTGAAACTGATACAATAGCACATACAGAGCGTATCCTCAATTCCTTTCTTATTAGAAATCTATTGCTATATGGAGATTTTTTCAATTGTTTTGACCACAGCTGAACACTAAGCAGATGTTTTCATTAATCTAGTAACAATGAAGCTCAGGACTGTGTGAGAGAATAACAGCATTTAATTTAGAACATATCAATGTGCTTGAACATTTCAAACTGCTCTTTTTTAAAGTTCATTACCTTGCAGTCCTCCATATTGGATTAGCTGCGTGACAACTTCGTAAAGCTCTTCAAAAAGGCACTCTGCACTTTTGAAAAAGACTCAAAAGTAGAGGTTGTGTCATTCTCCAAATGTTTGCCACTTCATAAGATTGCTGTCACCTCTGTCTTTTCTTTCATACTCCTAATTCTGAATAATCTTAATAAAAGAACAGTAAAAGTTTTCTGCCTTCTTTTTTGGGGGGAGGAAGAGAGAAAGAGGGGAGACAAGGTATATTTATTATCTTGGAAGTCCTGGTTTTCAATTTTTTTTTTTCTATTTTCAATTTTTTTATTATACTATTAATGAGAAAAATAATTAACAACTCCTAATAAGCATATTTAACAGTACGCCTCACTAAATTGCTCAAGTCTGGTACAACATGCTGATAGCAACTTTGTTTAAGGAAAACAGATAATTCAAAATTTCATTCCATCTTGCACCAGCTTCTAACTAATTTTGTTTGGTAGAATTTGTAGAATTCTATTTCTCAATATTCAATTCTCTTCCACTAATGTTCCACTAATGAGTTTTTTTAGAAAGGATACTGTAAGGAAGTTTAGTCCAAACAAATTAAAGAAAACAGAACTGAGGTTGTAGTGTATTGATTCTGATTGGAGAAATGGGCTTGTTAAAATATTTTCCTTGACAGAAGCCATGCTAGTTTATTTGGATCAACAGCTTCTTTATAGCTGCAAAGCTACGGAAAAGCTGGTGGTGCTCAGTGAAAGGAGAGATCTCTGAGCAACAGAAGTCATGCTTAATTTTTGCTTTCCTGCTTTGAAATCTAAGCCGCTGCACAAAGGAAAACTTTTCTTTTGTGGACTTGTCACTTATTTGCTACTTGGGAACATCCCAAGCTTCATTTCATTATACAACTGAATAGCAACTCCTTTACTTACCCAGCTGGAAAACCACACCTAGAAAACAGGAGACAGCAGGAGCACTCTCTGGGCTCTGCAGAACTTTTACCAAGCACCAAGTGAAACTTCACCACATGCTACAGTTCAGCTCCTGAGAAAGTGGAGTGGCCTGTAGGAACAAGTGGGGGTTAATGCCCTGGCACAAAGCAGATTTCTTTCTATGTACTGAGGAAATTTCTACAAGCTTCACTGGCCTTCAGTGAACAAACTCAGCTACATACAAAAGTAATCTTCTAATAGTTAGAAATAAGAAACTACACCAAACAAAGATTAAGAGAAAAGAACAGTAACTGATAAGTCTTAAAATCCTAAGAACAGAAAGTGATCTGGAATTACATAGAGAAACTTTAATCAATACTTCCTCAGAGGTTTATAAACCCATGGACAACCTAGATATCCTAACACAGATCATACGATGAGTCGACCTGCCAGAATAACAAGATGCTGTAAAACAGATAAGACACAACAATATGTTTTTTGTGCCATTGTTAGCACAATGTTAAGGTTAAGGTCCCCGCTTTGCCTTGTTCAGGGCAGCAGTTTTCTTCTAGCAAAGCATTCTGGAAGAGTCAAAAAGGGATCTGAAGCTCCCACACTCTTCAGCAATACTCTAATCACCCACAGAGAGCAAGAGAAATGCACAAAAATTACATCAAAAACATTTGTTTTGTTCTAAATTGCTGTATCTTAGACCCTTTGTTGGTTGGTCAGCTCTATGCAATACCAGCATTCAGTTATCAAACAAAATTGACTCTTTGCTAAGGCACTAATGTTAATGTATACAGAAAAGTAACATGCTGTATGTGAGGGTACATGCTGGAATAAGCACATGAAAATTATACTACATTGAAAATCAAAAAGAAAAATTGCCTTTAGAATTGCAGATTGCCCTTTAAAAAAGAAAAAGCTAAATAATTTATGCCTGCAGAGGTACTGCAAGGCTCATATTTTTGCAGATAAAATTCCTTCAAATAATAAAACTGAGGCCCCGCAGGAAAGCTCTATTAATCCTTTGTATACTTTACTATTGTTTATTGAGCCAAAAGAAGGCAACATAAAACTTCAAATTCCTTTTTTCACTCACAGTTTTTTCCATCAGAAATTTGTGAGGCTCTACTGATCAGATATGGCATCTAAAAACTAGAAGAACAGATGCCTGGCATGTAATGAATAATTTTTACATTGGCTAAACCCTCTCTGTTTGATAAAAATTATGCAGAAGAACAATGCTCCTTTTAAAACATCCCACTGGGCAGATAATAGTGAAGGATCAGAGACAATTAAACAAATGAGCTTCTCTTCTGGCACCCAAAAAGCTTGTTATGTCTTCTCCACAACTAAGCATAAGGACTGACCCAAATACAAAAGGCAGATTTCCATCTCTGATTTGGATCAAACAGAATAACACTGTAACGCAATAACTGGTGGAAACAGACCACAACATTCACTCTTCCTTGAAAAACTCACTTGTTCAGATATTTTTATAACCTTATAGTAAGGCTAAAGGAGCCCACATGACTTGACCAAACTAATGTAAGTCTCCACTGTTAAAATAGGAAATGAAGATTTCAGTCCAGTTCTTCACACACTTAAAGGTTTACACGATGCTTCAGGATTCACATTAGCCACAAATGTTTGTGTTATATATACTGCAGCCTTCATGAGTTGTGAGAAACCACAGAAGTACTGGAGCCTAAGGTGAACAATAGCCCCTTGGACAATGTTTTTCATATTCCTCCTCCAGAATTTATCACTATGTCTTAGTCCAAAACCTCATAAAGACTTAATGGTAATATCACTTTTGTGCAGGAGAACAAACATTCAGAACAAAAAAGATACTATACACCTGCACGAGATGTCATTGGTTTTCACCTCTGTAGCTATTAAATGAAAAGGAAATAAAACATAAACAAACAACCCCACCACCACTCAAGTCTGTCTCTATATTGGTCCCTGTACATTGCTTTGGAAAGCGTTCAGAAAAAGCCAGCCATCCACAAATGTTTTATTTCACTCAAATTACACCATTGTTGTCTGAAAACAAAACACTTGGACCTCTCTACCAGCTGCCTTCCAAACTTCTAAATGCTGTGGGATCTTCCACTAGGACACTAATATGACAGCTAGCGGGAAACCATTCTTCAGCAGTTTGAATCCAGATCCATCTCCACCATGAGATGCAAAGGTAGCTGCAAATCTTCAGCATAACCAAGTGAACCATTTCTAAACTGTTTCCATTTTACCAGAAAGTCACTTTGCACTAAGTACATAAAAAGTACTGAAATAACAGCACATTCATAATAAAGGTAACTCAAAAATTGAAGGCAGCCACTGCCAGCACACCATATCTCTATTACGTAGGTGAAAAGCTGCTGACAGTTTTTAAACTATGGAACAGGAATGGATGTGTTAACTGAAGCCCTGGAAGAACAGAAAGCTGTTTTCTTTGCTGAGATGAGAAATCACTTCATGACCTTTCCATTCTGTGTCTGGCTTTACAGCAACTCTACAGTGCCAAGAGTACTAGATGGTAATTTTCAAAAAACAGGCCTAAGTATATATGAATTTCTACAAGCTTTGCAGCCTTGCTAAAGTATCTTTACACTAAATTCTACCAGGAGAGTTTTAGGAAAAGAAAAACAAACCTACATGATAACATGCTGTTGTTGACAGTTGAGCTCATCAGCCAGTAACACTGAACTAAAATGAAGACTACATTCTCCTTTGAACTGCGCGTGTGCTACCCTCTTCCTGCAGATGTAGTGCCCAGTATGCAGCCCTGGAGTTCACATACACACCTTGGGAGAGTGAAGGAGGGGAAGAATGTTAAAAAAAAAAAAAAAAAGAAGTCATCACACCTATCATCCTAAAAAAATAAAATCAGTAAGTCCTTAAAAAGAACAATTTAATCACAAAACAAATGTAGCTGATTTTTTCTTTAAACCTAGAGGTTATTTAACATTCATTTTCTACATTCACTGTTTGTTTCTTGTGCTTAAAGGAAGAAATAGCATACCACTGTGCGCATGTCTCAGAGGAATTAGCCCCAGACCGTAACTAGCCACCAGAAAGCAGGAGGGGAGGAAGATACAGCAGGTGACCAGTCTGTTTTACTTCCTACATAGACATACAAATTCACTATGACAAAGCCAAGGAAAAGGGTTTAAATGATTCACCGGGCTCCTTTTTCTGCAAGGCAAATGCCTCTATGCTGCTGTTGCTTCAGCAAAACGTGGAAACAAAACAAAGAAAAAATAAATGTGTAATAACCATTCAGGCAAAATATGCCAAACAGTGACAAGCAACTGATTAAATACAAATTAGACAGCTTTGGTTGTTGGCAGAAACTTGAAGGCATTTTTTTGTTTTTAAACAGGGAACCAGAGACAGCATTGCACAAATATAAGATTTAACCAACACGGTGGGCTTTTAGGCTCTGTCAGTTGGTGTCTGGGCTTGTTACACTCCCTGGTTCCCTTGACCTCCAGTGCATTTATTTGAGCTGTAAAAGAGGATCAAAACAGAGCACTGCTGAAAGGGAAATTAGGGCTGTCTGAGCTCTTAACCTATTGTAAAACCCTCTCCTTGGAAGCCATGCTATGAATACACACACAGTGCTTCGGCAGCAGTGATAAAAGATTCCTGGTGCATCATGAAGATGAAAAATGGTTCTCAGCTGAGAGGGAAATTGCCGGAGGTGTCAGAAGACATGCTGCAGTGACGTAAACAGTGACACAGACATTAATTTCAATAATCTGACAATGAAAGAGTGCATACCTGAGCTGCCTAATTTGTTATTAACTCCCTTCTTTCACAAGCTTTTGTCCTTTGCGTCTTCAAAAGCCGTATCTCCATCCTTCTCTAAGCTTCCCTCCCCCACAAAGTTCCAAGACATTTCAGTCCAGCAGGGAGCTTTTCATTAATTATACTAAATAGAGTGATGATCTGGAAAGGTCATACTAGCCTTTCAGCGTGCCCTCTTTCCGAGCTAAGTACTTTTCAGCCACAATTGATCACCTTGTCTTTTAGGTTTGCTTGATTCTGTCAAGCAGCAGTGCATGTGGCATCAATAATGTTATTGATATCAAGATGAGCCACATCCCAACCTGGCGCAGCCTCTTTCTCGCATACTGTGCTGTTAAATAGCAAGAGAACTTGAGATGTTTATAGAGGCACCCTGGATAAGAAGGCTGCACAGGGAAGGGCTAGCATTCCCATCACCAGATGATGTGGCATCACAGAAAGACTTCCCTTCAGTAACTGCCAACTGCTCTCTTACCAAGATCATTTCATCAAGTGCTTTTAAAATCTTGTTGCAGTATGCTGCGCTACATCTATTTAAAAACAGTTAATTAATAAACTGGGTTATTTAAAACAGGTAGCTGACAACAGATGGAGTTACTTGGGAGGGTCTTTTGCTTACTCACTTCAAAAGGCAGGATTCCCACATCAAAGATTCTCATGCAGATTTGTGAAGAAAGCCACATGTGTGCTTTAACAGACATACTTGCCTCTTGCAGTGCTATACAAAAATAGTGAAATCTACTTTCAAGAGACTTCACCACACCAATATATTGTCTACACATTTCATCAAATCTACATATCCTAGAGATCAGCTCTCAATACAGGCTATACATTACTACCTGTGGTGGCAAAAGCTCAGTATCTGATATCATACCAAAACCTCCCCACTGTATGTCTGTCCTCTACATTTCCCCATATCAAACCATAGGAAGTTCCTGACACTGGATAACAGGGCAGAGGGTTTCTCTGTACACTAAGGTGGAGAAAGGTTCAGCTTCTCTGCACTGTCAGTTCAGCAGGGGACGCAGCCAGATGGTCACCTTGTGCTGAGGCAGCTGAGAAAATGCTTTTTCAAGTAAAAATATAAATTGGTCATGTCACGTCTATAAGGCCTGAAATATTCCACTGGCACCAGTTCAATTCCCTCTTAGTTAGAAGTTTTTATACAACAAATAAATTTGCAATAGTGCTAGGTCAAAAGCAAACAAATGCAGTCAGCTCCTCTGGCCCCCATTTCTCTTGTTACTACAGTGCAATCCTGGAACTTCAAATTTCAGGGAAATGCAAATTCTTCTCAAAGATGAATTATGCAAGAGGGAAGAAATACATGTGGGTATAGACATGACAGAAAAGTCTCTTGCAGCACGTACAGGATGACAAGGTACAAAGACAGAACTCTTCACTCTTATGCAATTGAAAAGAAACATAGTTAAATTGTACTTCTATTGAGGTTTGGCATACAGCCTTAAGCAGCTTCACTTAAGAGCATCAACACTGCAGAAAGGGACACGTGAGTTTAGAGTCCTTGCTTACAAGATGAGAGAATGCAACCTGGATACACCGATACAAATCTCACTTTAGGTTATGCTATCCTTCACTGCAGACTCTGTCAATCTATGTCCTACTTTAAACTTTGTTAAAAACAGAGTTGTACCTTGCCTGCTCAATGCCCAGCATAAATCAAATTGAGCTGTTTGCTTCTACAAGGGCTTTGGATCATCGGCCTACACCAGATTGCAGAACTTTGCTCTGCATTTCCCCCAGCAGGTACCCAGCTGGCAGCAGCCAAGTCTTACAGTGGCTTATGATAAGATTCCAAAAATAAGCATAAAAAGTGAGTTATCTCAGATTCTGACAGAGGACAGAAGAAAACTTTCAAGTTTTACACTAAGATGAACGTGACCTAGGGGAAAACAAACAAGTTATGGAAACGAATTCATTTACCCCCATTGCCTTCCAATTGTTCCACGAAGGCATTTCCTTACCATCACGCAAGAAGCTTGATGGGTCGAGGGAGACATCCTACTCAGGACTTACTATAAGCATGACACAGTACAGCAATCATAATTCTAACATGGTAAAAGCAGCACATGAACAAAAAAGTCAGTAAACCACATAAAAAAAGCTGAGTGCCCTACTAGCTGTTGGTCAGCATTCACTATGGTGCAGCTGCTGTAGCAGCTGTCTCTCTGTCACTACTTGCTGGGAATCAGGAGGGAAGGAAGAGCTGTTTCCTTCCCTGCCTGTCCTCATTGGGGATCCCTTGGCTCTCCCCAGGCTCCGCACAGCACATGGACTCTGTTGCAGCCCCACAGAGCAAGACCTCTCTCAAAAGCAGCACAAGTGCTGTGGCAGGGAACCCAGCTTCAGAGGGAGCTGCACGCAAAACCTGAAAGACAGAAAAGGCTGTTCAATCTTTCCTAGCAGAATATCAAGGCAAAAAATGGTTTTGCCTCAGTTACTTAGCACAATAAGGAGACACTGAGAAATCTGCTCTTTCATCTTTCACAGACTCTCTATCCCTTTGCATTCAAAGAATACTTTTCAGTGAGCTGATTACTGGACCACTTCAGGTGACACAGTTTTAATGCATCACTTGATAAGGTGTGCGAAGGTTTATTTACAGAGAATCTGACTCCAAAAATAGATTTTTGTCTACCTCATGTTTAACTTATTAAGTACCTTTCACACTCACTATATTTTCTAAATTTGTTTGTTTGAACAAACATTGTTCTCCATCTCATGCATGAAAGCACAGGACCTTGCAGGGAGAAATATTTTTTTCTACATTTGCATAGCATATAGCCCAATAGGATTGCTTGTTTGGTGGCATTTTGTTGTAATAGCTGTTTTAACAAAATAAGCAGAACCTCAATAATGCGTAGTGTATGAAACAGTCAACTGAAGAGCAACAGAACTACAATAAGGATTCAGAAGAAAAAAAAGAGCATTTTCAATTATAATTTTGAATCTCAAACCAAAAAGCCTGAGGAAGAATTTCTAGAAGTTAGGATTCACATCATAGAAAAAAAATAAATCCACAGCTGGATGATGATAGGAGATTAAAAGAAAAAAAAAAAAGGAGTGTGACATGCAGAGCAGAAAAGGGCAATGTGGCAAGCTCACAATCAGTAAATACATCTTCAGATTGTTAAAGACACTGGTGAATTTTGTCTTCCTAGGCCAAGTTTTACAGAAATAAAAGCTGAGGCAGAGATTTTTGTTTAAAGTAGCAATAACCTACTCACAAAACAGGGACAATGCATAAAGAAGTTTAAATTTCTAGCCCCAAGACAATGTTGCTAGCCACTGGACAGCATTTGTCCACAGAATATAAAAGGGTCAAAGTTTCAACACAGACTTATTCATCTTACAGTGGATCTAGCTGGCCTAACTGTCTAGGAAAGGAAGATAATCAAGATTTTGCTACATTATGGAGACTTCATAAATTCTAGCAAGCAAGAGCTGCAAGTATCTGAATACATATAGCATACCAGAACTGACAGAGCACTTGAAGAAATATACAAAGAGATTACTTAGCTCCAGATGCTTGTTCAAGACTTGAGGTTTGCAAAAACTGGCATAATTCCCATCTTGTCCCATCTCTGCTCCTCCACTTGGTCATTCAAGATTCAGAGATTGAATCAAGCTATGAAAAGGAACATTCTCATCCCAGGTCCTCCTGCACAGACACCACCTAGGTCCACAGCTCTGCAGCCCTTCCTTGTCTAAGGAAACAATACCCCTGTAGCTGAAAGTATAGCTAAGCAGCAATATAAGGTAAAAACCGAATCTAAAACTGTATGTATTTAAAGACATCTGAGTAGATGCGAATGCACAGTACTCTTTGATTCATTTCCCTATTCCAAACAAAATACTTCTTTATCTGTTTTCTTATGATAATGACAGTGCCATCTGCTCTCTTATCTAGTATCCCTACCTTTTGGGTACAGAAATCCAGCCCTACACACAGTAGCATCAAACCCATTATATGCAGTTTGTGAAAATGTATTTGTTTGCCAGAGGGAAAAGATCACATGGTTATAAGGAAAATTACTTCAGATAATGAACCACAAGGTACTAGAAAGAAATTAAACCCTAAGTGTGAGCCCTTCACATGGCTGTCCTTTAACAGCTTGCTCTTTCCTTAAGTTCCAGATGAAATGCCTGCAGTCTCCCTAGGACTAATCCTAAATAAATCCAAACCTTGTTTCCCCATAACAATCTGGCAGAATATGCAAAACTGTACAAGGCCTGAGAGCGTCAATCTCGAGCAGAATTTTCCATGCTCTAATTAAGGGAGCATAATCTGTGAAACCATCAGGCTCACACTGTGGGGAATAAGAGTGTTGGTGTATGGATCAGAAGCACCAACAGCATTTATGTTATCAGTTATATTTGTAATATTCAAATTCAGAAGCAATTTCTCTATAGACACTCACTAGCTTCACATGAAGAACAAATTCGCTTAAGGACTCTGTGTAGTCTTCATCACTGGAGGTCTTTAGAAAGAAGTTAGACACCTGCCAAAAATGACACGAATATAGCTGATCTATGGACAGAGACTAGACGTGATTCTGTCATTCTTCCAAGTCTACAGTTATGCTAGGCTCTCCTTTGATCTGCTTACTTTTTAGCCTCAGTGGGTTAAGCTCCACTTCACCAGAAATCATTCCAAAAATATAGATCTCTAGTAATACAAAACTTCACCGAACAGGTAAGCAGACACATGACACAGAAATCAGACCCTGAAACTCTGCGTATTTATTGATAGTAGGAATTCACAGGCATTAATTCCTAAGTCTTTCATGCAGAGACAAAAAGCAGTGATGTCATCCTGGGTCAGTTCAGGTGGCTACCGCAAAAGGAGAGAAGTTAAATGTGAACTAAGCCTCGCTGGAAGCTAGCAAGCTAAAAGGGAGCCGGATGGACTTCTTGTTACTTATTTATCAGCACCTAAGGTCTTGAAAGAAAAGCAACACCTGCTTGACTAAAAACTCAACCGAAAGAGATGGGAACTGATTTCCCAGCTATGTGAGTGAGCCAGGGTCTCTCGATCACAAACAACACTTGGACCAAAACAGCAGAGATAAAGTAGGGAAGGTGGAAGCCAAAATCTAAATTACATGATCATTGAATCTAAACAATACCAGAGAGAACAAAGGACTGAATTTTTTAAAGGCCCAGTTGTTGTTCACACGTCCAAATAAAGGTCAGACTATCAAGTCTTCGGAAACAAATATAGCTATTAATGACACAATAAGAATGAATTATTGTGGAGAACTTTTCAAAGTGACTTTGCTCACTTATCCAAAAGGGGAACACAAGAGCTAAGAAAATCCAGCTCTAAGGTTTTCTCTCAAGTCTGAAAGGCTGAAATGTGTCAGTTTCAAGCTCCAGACCGCTGCTCTGGGCATTCTTTGGTTAACCAGTAACTTCAGATCAACTAAACATTATTACAAAATTATTGGCAACTATATATTGAAATTCCTAAACAGTAAGTTACATATCTTATCTACTGAAATTCATTTCAAATTATCTTCCTTGAAACTATCAAAGAAATTTAAAGGAAGGAGATATCTCTCCCTCTGTCACAAAGAAAAAGATTACCAATGCAAAGATACTCCCAGGCATGTGATGCACACTTGAAAACATTTTAAAATAGAGAGCTTTGCATTTGCAGTTACTATTTAGCTGCATTGTGATTTCTAGTTTTAGCGTCATCACACACAAAACACACAGGTAACAAATCCCATTCTGTCAGGTATATTCATTACTGAGGGTCAGTTGGTCAAACGTGTGCTTTTCTTTACATATCACCTAACTACCACTAAGGCTACTAAGCAGCAATCTTTTTATAATCTAGGACAAATAGTCACTAGGACCTGGGCTCAAGTTCTTACTTGGTTACATATCTGTCCAGAACTGTCTGCATAGTAAAGAAAATGATATCCAAAATAAAATCCAACACAGCACAAAAAAATTCCTGTTTCTTAAACATCCATCACTTGGCTTACCAGGAATCATTAGATTCAGCAATGCAGCTTATAGGTCAGGTTTCTTGCACTGCAAACGCTGGACATCTGTAACTCCACAGTCTGATTTTTCTATGGGTTCTGGAACTTCTCATTTACTCTTAGCTGCTTCTAGCACCTTTACCAAGGTGATCCTACTTCCTCATCCTGTTTGTATAGTCACAACCATGCCCTCCTTTCTTAACAAAGAAGAAAGGCTTTTAGTTTCTGAATTTCCACAGGTAAGGTGCTAAAATGAAATCAAGTCCGCAAGTCTTCATTAAAAATTTAAGACATTGTTTTGTGCATTTTTTCCCCCCTCAGTACATTTCCTTAGACTTAAGTAACATTTATTAAACAAAAGCATGCCAGAATACATGCAGAAAACCAACTACTTCTTTGCTCACTCGGCATAATGATGCAACTATAGAAGACAGGAAAAAGTTACACATGAAATTTGACCCAGAGGTGTTGCCAGCACTCCAGACAGTGATGTTCGTGCCACATATGCATAGCATAGTCTACTGATCATCATGACCTGGCCCACCCACATTCATGAAAATACAAAATTAAGCAAGTCATTTGGAAAACTTAAGTCATATCTCAATCACCATCACATCTTTATCTACTGCTTGTCATCAGGAACTAAAACACTCACAAATTTTACAGTACATATGAAGAAAGTTATTTACTGCTCCTCCAACCAAGGGAACTGCAGATAGCCTCTAATGCATTTAGTTGGTCAACATTCGTAAAGCAGTTTAGAGATAAGAAGCAACACAACGTGCCAAGTATTACTACTGTGTAACCAGCAGCTCAAAAGCATGTTGCCAAAGTACAGCAATAAGCTTGTCCTTTTAAACCTGTTCATAATAATTATGGCTGTTAACAACAGATATTGTCCAGCTGAATGAACATGGTGAGACTTCAGCAAACATCTCTCATCAATCTGACATTCTTACAAACGTCTCTTGCTAAATGTCAAGTGAGATTTCTAAAGGGAAAACAAAAGTGTCATTCTCTCCAGAAAAGTACAAAGTTTATGCAGATAAGAAAGTAAAACAGAAGTACAAGCAAATAACTGTTTTCAAAAACAAACCCCTAGAATTACTGTCAGCTACAAAAACTATTAATAATAACAGCCTAATCCTAAGTAAAAGAAGGTAACAATTACAGTGCTGGAGTCTACGTCTTTAGGATACTGATACTACTCTTTTTACATCCGAGGAAAAACAGGAGAAAGTATTGTCATTTTTTAATTCCTGCCTCTGTTCTGGTTCTTTAAAGTATTGTATGGAAGTGGACTGTCATGTAATTAAGTTGTTTCTTCATTAAAAAAAGAAAGATAAAGACTTTTAACTTGAGGCACATTTAATTAGGAATGTATCCTATATGCACAGTTTAAGCAAGCAGAAAATAATTCTGAAGTAGTATTTTTAATATCCAGTTAAATGACACACTGTGTTGGAATGGACAATTACTAGCTCAGAATACCTCATATCTCCAAGCTGCTTTCCCTTACAAAAAGGTAAAGCATGGGCGAGCATTAGCTTTAAAGCAAGGAGCCCAGAGATACAAATTGCCCAGAACTGCCAATATCTCAATAACATTTTCTGTCTGGAATGTGAAGATTTACTGATTTTAATCACTGATGTTGAAAGAAACATATTCAATTGGTTATATCACATTTTAAAGATACAAATCTCTTGTGTGCCTTATTATGAACACCCATCTCCCCCTCTCCCATGAGTGTATTACGTATCAGATCATTTCTGTCATGTTAATGCATTTCATTACCAGTAACAGATGCATTATGGTCCTTTACGTATACGGTTTTGATTTGTACCATGGCCTTTCATGCACATACAAAGCTCTAGCATCAGCAGCCATTTTTGCAGCTGCCACAAGGAGTAACGTTTTCAGGAAAGTAAAGGCTGCTGGTTCTCAGAAAATTTTGACAGTTAAAAGAAATTCAGAAGAAAAATGGGACTGTTTCCATATTGCTTTTCAAGACAGGGAGAATAGTGCTTCAAAACTTTTAGGCTTATAAAGCTTGTAAAACTTCAAGAAGGTCTTCATTTCAATTGCTTTATTTTTTGAAAACTGGGGTCAAGAAAGGGAATACAATTTACTTCCAGGTTGGGTCTAAAATTGTTTTTACTTGTTTTACAACAAGTAAAAGAGTCAGGGATTTCTTAAAATACTGAGTATAAAATCATTTAGAATATCAAAGCCATTGTATTTCCTACTCCAATTGTAGTTCTACATGCTAAGCAAGGATAATAAGATACCACATACTTTAGGGGTTAGGTTGATTAACACAAAAGTGAAGGAAAGAGTTATTCAAATTCAGTTACATACTCCTATACTGTTAGTGAGGTACACTGGAGGTATATAATCACTTTCCAAATCATTAGAAACTAGACATGACTGGAATTCCAATAGAGACTTGGGTATCATTTTTATAGTCAGAACTTTTATTTGGGCGAGCTTTCATTTCAGGTAATTAAAGCCACTCCAACTCAATATTTTACAGCTGTGGAATCTACAAGAAAGTTAGCCCTTAGCCACAGCACTCCAGTGAGAGTTTCATTTAGGATGGAACTGAATATTTCAGATTTTCCAACTTTAAGATTTTATGACTTGAGAAGAACTTGGAAACAAAACTGAGGTAAAAGTCATCAGAATCTACATAAATCCTGAAAACAGAAGTTTTAAGAATGAAAAAATGAAATCAATAAGAATTGATTTCAGTGGGATTTTACTCTGAGTCCCAAGGATAATTCACACTATTACTTATTCTAGCATAAGCAGCCAGCTAGACTCTGTCCCCAAGTATCAAGCTACATCACATAGACAAAGATCGTGACTGCTCCTGTACTCAAAATGCCAATACAATTAGAACAGCTTCAGTACAAGATTCTATATTAACCAAACAATCAAAAGTGTGGTAAAATCCAAGTGAACTTCAGCATATTTATTATGAACGTACTATGATAGTTCTTTCCTTAATAAAAAAAATAACCTACAAATAAATCACGTATACAGGGAATTTTCATTCACTTATGGTCATAAGCTTACTGGACTGCTAAGCTGTTGTCCTGAGTACATCCAGAGAAGTCTGAACTTCATTGGTACAGTCTGGATAAAAATATTTAAACAGCTTTAAGGATATAAATTCTATATTCTACATTTTTAACAAATGTTACTTTATCTACTTATGCCATACAGAAAAGCAAAAAAAATTACACATGTTGAAGTTGTATGGAAAAAGTATACACATGACAAGGCACAGTACCTTCTAAATCAAGTGGGAATCCCAACTAGATACAGAATACCAAGTTTAAATTGAATAATAGTCTCTTTCTCAAGGTTAAGCATTTGCTGTGCATCTAGAAACTAAACAAGACAATTTGATTTGAAAAGTACTTTATAGATCCAAAGTACTGTCATTTACTTTCTGATGCTCCACATTAACTGAATCTATCCTAGCAAAAGAACCCTGTGCTAGAGCAGATAATGCAGTGAAAATTAAAAAAAAAAAAAAAAGGGGGGGTGGGGGAAAGGAAAATAGAGATCAATGTTCTACCACACAGGAAAGATAATTCTTAGAGTTTTAAAATACTTCAATTGTTTTGAGATATAAATAAGCATAGTTCTTCATTTAGTGTTGTTGAAGACTGTTTTAGTCTCCTTCTCTGTCATATAGATGTGGGCAGATGAGGCCTTTTGTCAGCTTGCTAACACATACATGCCATTTTCTGTACAGATTAAGGCCTTTTTTGGCTGATCATTATCTGAAAGAAGTTTAGGTTTTCGTTCTGCTGTTCAATTATTTGTCTATACATTGAACTGATTTAACCAAAATCAAGTTACTTCTGTCAGCATCAGTTGTGAACAAAGTATTTATTGTCCTGAATTTTAGATAGCATTTCATGTAAAAAATGATTAACAATGAAATTAAACATCTATTTTAGAAAAGCTGTTATGAGAAGAGGGAGAGAATTTCAAGGAGGCAATGAACACATTTTACCTGATTTTTATTGGACTGAGGTACTTGTCTGTAAGCATATAGTCATGGCAATTCATGCAGTTAATGAAATAATTAGTTGTTAGATCAACTACCTTATGCTTGCTTAAAGGAACTGTTTCCATGAGGTAAACATTTCCAAGGCAGAAAGCCATTCTTAAAAACCAAAACCAGCCTCTACTGAGGAAACGCTCCTGAACACAGGTTGCAATGGAGTGAGAGAAACTTGACCTCGTGCTCCCTGAGCCCTCACTGCCAGTGACTTTGTGTTCCCAGGGCTTATACTGCACTGTGATAAATTGTATTTAGAAATGTTGCTTAAAAGGGGGTGCATAAAGGAGTATGGGGTCACTAAGAAAACAGAAAAAACTGAGTTTTAAACCATCTACTTTCAAACATAATAAAAACTCAGTATGGAATCCAGAAAAGGCAGCGAAGGGGAAAACCTGAAAAATTTCAAGCAGGGATATGGCTCATTAAAACTTTACTTTAAATGCTCGGCTCAGGATACAATCTTTCACAAAGACTGCCTAAACACCACTCAGATCTTCTCATATAGGTGAAAATTCAAAGGACTATGGTAAGGAGAACTTACAACTAATTTGTGTGGACAAAATGAGAGGGAAAGGGAACAGCTGGAACCAACTCTTGAGTTAAAACTTGACCTTCTTTCCCCAGGCTACAGGAGTATATGTTCAACTGAAATAATTTTGATAGCTGTTCACCTCAGAACTACAGGAAGTTTCAATGTTCTGAACAGAAAATCCACTTCTGTTGTAGCAGAAGTGAGTAAGTGTGACAGAAGTACATTCATCTTTTGAAGAAATAGATGTGTTTACACACTTTCTGGCCATAGATATCAGAAGACTGATGAAGTTGTACAAATTCAGCTATTCCCTGACCAAATTCTGGAAAAATCAATGTTATATACTGTTAGAGAACAATTAACAATCAACAGCGATGTTTGTAGTTATGAAGATTTTAGATCAAAACATGAAATCAACAAGGTATAAGGCAAAATGGACCGAAGTATTTTGATGCAAACCTTGTTCTGACAGTGATAGAAAGTTATAAGGCTGAGGTGTTATATGACGCATTATTTAAACAGCGGGATTTATGCAGAGAATATTAAAGGCCATCTTGAAGGATTCAGCACTTCTTCACCTTATTCTGATTAGAAAAAAAGATATTTTAAAACTTTCAAGCTAACATCCACTGTTTGGTCTCCATAAACGTTCAGCAAGCATTGATGAAAGTCAGTGGGTGCCATTTTTTCCACAAGAAGGAATTCAATGATGCACCTTTGCTTCATCCCTCTGCTGCCCATCTGTCATACAACAACAACATATAACAGAATATTGGCAGGAAGGTTAAACCTCTACTGACATACCACCAACATCCACCTCCAAATTCAAAGGCCAACATAATAAAATAGAAGGTATTAATTACAGTGCAGCCTTCGTATTTTACTCCATAAATTTAAGAGTAATCATCATCTTGTAGTCCTCTCACTTTTCTATGGAAGCTTCTAATTTGCATATCCATTAAATGTCATAAGGATCTTCTTCAGGGAATAGAAGTTCCTCTAGATAAAAGATTCTAGATTCATTCACTAAAGCCTTATTTACTTTAAAACTCTTGCCAAAAGGGTTATTATACCACCAAACATTTAAAATATATCCTTTGCAGGCACCAGTTAGACAGATTGCTGTGAGCTTTAACAATTCTGTGTATCACCTGTCAGTGTCGTCAGAGTAGTGTCACCCCCCCCAGGTTTCACCAGATACCTACAGAGCAATTCAGGCAGCATGAAGACTGCTTGGGGTTTGTAATATTTATCTTTATTAGTCAGACCAATCCCACACTTTTCTTTTGGTTGTTTCCTGCCCCGAGGGAAAAACAATCAACCCTGTGATTCCAGAGCATGATTTGTAACATGATGTATTAACACAAGCTTCCATAAGATCCATGGCTGGAACTTCACACCCACTGGGAACCAGGGGCTGTGTGAAACAATGCAAAGTCAGACATGAGGTCCAATACAGCAAGTTAAAACTTCATGGTTGATTTAGTGACTCAGCTCTTGCTTAACGCTTCTCAAATTATTTTTGGACTGGCTGGTGTGGAGGAGTATGCATCAGAAGTTTCTTGTGTGTTATTTCATCTCCATCTTTACCAGTATAGGCAAGCAAGTATACAAGTGAAAGAAAAAAAATGAATTAACAACGACAACGTTAAGAAACAGAACTAGAAGTAGCCTTGCTAATAGCATTGATCATTCTTAAAACCTAAAACAACACAATGACTCCCCACTGTTCTGACACGGTGATCCCACTTTTATCGCCATCTCATCTAACAGTCACGTCATTTCTAACCAGGGTATTTCCAACCAGTGTTGGTAGTCTGACTGTAGGTGCTTCAAGCATGATCCATTTCTCCTGTTATCTCTATTCTGCAAAAATCTTAAAACCATTTCACCACTGAAAGTAATGCAGCAGGAAGCAGGAAGGCAACATTGCTGTTCTGATCCTCACTTCTGCCTGGGGAGGAGCAACTTAACAGAGCAATTGTGGCTTTCAAGAGCAAAGGTAGCATAAGACCATACACCTGAATGACAGCCTTGAGCCTTACTGCATTGAATTCACTGTGCATATAATTTTTTTCAATGTTGCAGAGTGAAACAGTATGATCTCAGATGGGAGGTATTGCTTCATCTCTTGAAACAACTGAATTCATCAATAAATTAAAAAATATGATTGTGGAGTGCCTGCAAGTAGAGCTTGAAAGCCCAAGCAAGTAAAAGCATTTCTACATCTTCTGAAACTCAGAGCATTGTATTTATTATAAACTGCCATTAAGGATATTTGTTTGATACAGAGAAAGTAAGTTAATCAGAAACAGCACAGATGTCAGGAGTACACAAGGCAGTAGAAGGTAAGCTTCTCGTTTCTGTCCTGAAGGGTAGTAACCACACATCAGGGGAACAATTTATCAGCTTAATGTAATAGCTCAATAATAATTTTAGTAGTCTATGCAGCATATACACCTATACATTTTTTATCCTACAGGAACATAGGTTGTAGGGAAAGCAATGGAAAGTTAGATCAATCACAGAGTCTGTGAATACTATTAAAGCAGATTAAATATAAGATCCTTCTACTGTCCACAGTCACTTGAACTTTCGTAACAGCAATCAGTACAGAAAAAGCGTGTATTCCTTCCAGAGCGATCAGAACACTAACCTAGAACAGAAGTCAGTGCATATTGCCCATCTTCTTATTGGGGGAAGGGAGGGGAGGGATGCACATGACTCAGAAGTATTGTAGGTAGAATAAACAATGGAATACAACAAAGATCTCCCATCTAGGGCAAAAGCCAAAAAAAAAAAAAAGGTTAATATATCATCCATATATTGGCTCCTCAATATTAACCTCAAGTCACAAAAATAAAAATTGAGACTCTGGAAAAGAGCAGAAAAACCGGAAAGCACTAGAGCACAAGTAGGAGACTTAAGATGTGATGTTAGAAAAAATCCAACTTAATCTTACAATATTCCTCTTCTTGCCCCAAATTTATTTATTGCAGCTATATTAGATCCTTGCTTTTACCAACTGTAATAGCAGTTTAGCAGGTATTACTTCTTAACAAGATATATTTCCTAAAAACTAGGAACATATTTATCAGCATATTATTCAGTTTTTAGAAACTGGAGCAAATAATTCTTTTCCCTTCCTCTGTAATATTAAAAATTCAAACAAAGTATTACACTAACAGAGGGCAACTTCCAGTCCCATTACTATCATATGAAGCCTGTGTAATCTTAAATTCTTAATGTTTTCTAGCATTTGTGTGATCCCACTAAAATCAAAGGCAACATGAGGGCCTTTTGTGGAAGACATACTCTCCTTTCTCCAGTGACCTTTTCTTCAGTGCTTCCTGGTACTTACCACCGGGCTTAAATAATTCAACATGCCTAAGTCTGAACTGACTGCAAAACTGCATCTGCATTTTAAAAGTATTATTTAGACAGTACATTGTAGTTCAACAACTGGAGGCCAAATACTTATTCTCAAAATGACATCCTTATTGGAACTACATACTCATTTACATTGCCTTAGGATCTGGACAAGAACATGGAAGTGACCTCCTAGTACAGCAATTACAGTTAACTAGAGAAAAAAGAAGACAACTATCAGTAACATTCAGAAGTAAAATAATTCACGTGTTAAAAGCTCAGGAGTAGTTACTGATAGGAAGAGCATTCATTCTTCTCGTACATGAGACATTCCATCTGGACAAAATACCTTCAGGAAATAATTACTTACAATACAATACACACTTACAATGTATGTTATTTCCTCAAATATTGATAGATTTAGAAAAATCATGACTTTCCAAAGTGTATTTTCTCCTCATTAGTATAACACACAACTCATTCTCACTATGAAATGAAACATTTATAAATATCAAAGTAGTAGCCATACCCATTTCTATTTCTTATGGCTTCAACCACAGTATTTTGATCCCAAACAGGAGAAGAGTATTTCCAAGACCCCAAACTGGTTCATCTCTAGCCACAGACAAGGGGATAGGTCTACGTTCCAGCCAGATAAGAGATGATGAATTAAGCTTGGCCTCTTCACTGCTAGATACAAGACCCAAAAGCTCCCATTAAATTCCACAGAGAACAGCAATTGAAACTCATACGATTCAATAGGAAATTAAATATAAGTTTATTGGATAATTATTTTACTTTTCCCTTCTTTCCGCATACTGTATGGATGTCTAGAAGACTACACACAACACGTATGTTATGGGTTCAAAGACAGACTTAAATCTGTTACTCTTGGAGAGTTTCACCCAGGTCTTCGCAAAAAGGAACTCATAGGAGCCAGGAAATTCTACGCACTGTTACTAAATTTATCTAACACTGCCAACACAGGAAAACAGGATAATTAACACCACTTGCCTAGTGGCAAATATTCTCCTTGAAAAGAAAAAAAGAGTTCAAATTCAGGCAGACATGCAAAGATGAATATCTCTAAAAAGAAGACAAAGCTAAAGCAGTATTTCCTGACTTCAAACGGTTCGTGTATTAAAAATGAGTATCCCAAAACCACATAGTATACAATTGAGTCTGAAAGATCTGGAGGCAGGTGAGGAGCTTCTCTATTCATCAAAATGAAAAGAAAGACCTTGCATCTCCACCTACTTCAGAAAAAGAAATAATGTAAGAATTAAAGCAGATTAAGAGACTCTTTTAGGCAGCTTAAGACCCTTAAGCACACATTCCCAAGCCAAGTATTTATAATGTAAGAAGGCTCCTAGTTACCTCTCTCAACTGTCTCTGTTTTCAGTATTGCAATAAAGCTGCTTAAACTATAAAGCTGATTGTCAAGGGAATCCCCGTCTGAAGCGATCTTTTGCGGTTTGAAGGGTTGCGACTTCTAAAAGGAGGGCATCAGGTTACTTCATCAAGCCCTGAATATCAATGACAAAGGAAGAAAAGGAAAGCTAGTCAGGCTATGCTCTCTCTCACTATCCAGCTAAATCGACTGGTAGTTGCTTGGCATTACAGTGCCAAGAAGGACTAAGGCAATCTCTACTCCCCTGAGGCCACTTTGCTCTCCAATAAAAAAAAAAAAAAGACACACTCTGGTGCAGGTCACATGAAAATACGAGGTGCTTCTGAGCAGCACTGCTACACACAGACTATTTCACTAGAAATACCCACTGGCATTTCAGAGGAAGAAAACAAAACATGTCTCAGATTCGACAGCAAATAAAGTGGAGAAAGAAAGCACACAGTATTTACTGTCTGACAACAGCATTACATTAATCCAGTTCATTCAAATTACTTGCATATTCAAGAGCTAGTAATATAGAGCCATTCATGAATTTATTAGTCACTGAAATCTTCAAAGCTTACAAAGTTTTGAATTATTTCAGTGGAACGTGTGGGTGATTACTTGAAAATTACCAGGTAGTCAAACATTCTAAGGATGAGTTCATGACCTCTGAAAATTGTAATTGTTGATTTTCTGGAAATTAAAGTACCAAGCCATAAGGTTACATCACTTCTTACTTTCTTCATGATACAAAACTCCAATGCATCCATCATTCACTTAAGCGTTATCTCTGGATACGTAGGTTCTTGCATACAAAACTGCCTCAAACTCTTCCCGAGCTCAGCTAATCCAAATCTTAGCTATTGTAAACCAATTGCTCACTCTCATAGTTGTACCAACAATGCCATTTCAACTCTGATTTTGCATGTGCCCATATGACTTCTGGCTGCATGAAGGTTCCTGTTTCCTCAGGCCTGCATACATCTATCATTCCCATTCCTTTCTCCCAGGCTTGGTCTAAGCCATGTATTTCTCATTTCTTTCCAGATCTAGATTGCACTTGTACCTTACAGAACTAATTGCAATTTAGCAGATAAACACATGACTTTAATGTTTATACTCCTGTCACAATACAATAATTGAAGAGTCTACAGTACAGCAGTATTTTCATGAAGTTATATTCTTACCCATTGTACATTCCTTTGCTAAAGGAATTCCCATTTCCTATTCAAGTCCAAGGCTCAACTCTTCAAGTTTTTCAAGAGAGATACAAATCCCTTACAAAGATTTAGTAATACCACTCCTATTATTGTCCTTGCTTTATCTATCTTGTCTAAAGCAGAAATGCAGACTTTGGGCCCAACTGGTGTTCCTGAAACATACATGTGAGGTGCTTTATAAGAGCAAAATTCAGTCATGATTATTCTTCAACCCATTTTTTCTGACATGAACTGCTAAAACACTCTTTTGCAACATGCAAAAGCAAAATTTTCTTCCACAGGCAGTTTATACAATGCAATCCCCACTTACATCCATACAATACTATAATGCTACTTTTGCCTTCAGGGTAATCTCTGTCTTATTTTAACCTCCTACTTTGAGTTCATGGATTCCACTCTTTTCTCTCCAGTTTTTACTACTGAATCTTCTGCTTTCCAGAAACTGTCTATTCTTTCAGATTTCATTAAGAAAGCAAGTCGTAGACAGAACATTAGCCTCATTTTTTTTTTCCCCAGGAATAACTCAGAATTTATTGATTTACATGAAATGTACAGATACTGTATGAGTAGCTCCAGAGAAAACCTTATAAATAAAAATTGGTTGAAACAAATGCAGCTTCAATGTGAGAGTCTCTGTGGAAGGGGCTCACATCAGAACGCTCACCTGCTCTTCATCCCTTTAACTATAAGCTGCTTGAGATTTCCAAGAATACTGTAGCAGTGAACAATAACGTGGGGAAGAGGAAATCATTTTCCATAAGAAAAGCATAATCATCCTTAGCTTTATGTAATAAATCCAAAGAGATTAAGCCAGTCAGACTGATTTAATATACTGGTAATCCACTAAATATATAAAAATATATACACAGATGCATATATATACACTTATACATATGTAGAGTAAAAGTGTTGCTTCTCTCATTCAGTAGTATTTATCTGGGACAGCAGAAAAGATAGCAAAGATAATGTATTTGTAGACAAATTAGAAAAAGAACACCAAAATTATACTGAAATATTGCTACTGCTTTATAGCCCCATATTGCATAGATAAGATTTTCTCTAACATGGAACTGTTTGTATAGTTGTAGAAGTCCAAATTTAACTGAATCAGGAATGCCAAGAGCAATAAGAAGGGCTTCTATAAATACATCAGTGACAAAAGGAAGACCAGAGAAAAGGTGGGCCCTCTGCTGAAGGAAGTGGGAGATGCAGTTACACAGGACAGCAAAACAGCCAATGTACTGGATGCTTTCCTTGCTTCAGTCTTTACCAGCAAGGCCAGCCTTTAGGAGTTCATAAGAACCATTTGCCAAGGGGTAAGGCTGGAGCTAGGAAGATATTCCCTGACCTGATCCTATTCCAGCAAGGGTGCACTTCAGGAAATTGGATGTTTATAAATCTATAGGCTCTGATGGGATGTACCCAGCTGAGGGTATATCTGAGTTGGCAGATTTCATTTTGAGGCCATGCTCTGTAATCTTTGTTCAATCACATCTACTGAGAGAAGTGCCCAAAGACCGGAAGTAAACATCACTCCTAACTTCCAGGAGAGAAGGAGGATGATCAGGGAACTACAAGCCAGTCAGCCTCACTTTGGGAAGTGAAGAATATCCCTGAGAAGGTGATGGAAAGCTCATTGTAGAAACCATTTCTGACATATGAAGGAGAAAATCATCAGAAGCAGTCAGCACAGATTCACCAAGGCGAAATCATGCTTGACCAGCCTGATAAGCTTCTATAATGATATGTGCAGTCTGATAGATGAGGAGAGAGCAGTGGATATTGTTTTATTGGACTTTAGGAAGGCCTGAAGTCCTCTATAAAATTCACAAAGATAAGCTGTTGAAGTAGGGGCTGGATAAAAACACAGCAAGGTGGATCCAAAAACTGGCTGAACAGCTGGACCCAGAGGGTAGCGGTCAGCGCTGCCAAGTCTATTTGAAGGCCAATAACAAGCAGAGTACTCCAGAGCTCAGTACCAGATTCAGTCCTTTTTAATCTCTTCATTAAAAACCTGAATGATGGGGTAGAGGGCACCCTCAGTAAACTCACAGATGATGCTAAATTGTGGGGAGTGGCCAATTCATCAGAAAGCCACAGTCCACAGAGACCTTGATGGTCTGGAGAGGTGAGCAGATAAGAATCTCATGACATGCAGCAAGAGAAGTAAAAACTCCTGCACCTGGGAAGGAATAACCTCAGGCATCAGTACATGCTGGAGGCCATCCAGGTGAAAAGCAGCTCTGCAGAAAAAGAACCTAGGAGATCTGATGGACACCAGCATGAACACAAGTCAGCAGCGTGTCCTTGCAGCAAAGAAAGCTAACAGTATTCTTAACTGTATTAGACAAAGTGTCACCAGCAGGTCAAGAGAGATAATCCTTCCTCTTCAGTCAGAACTGGTGATGCCACACCTGGAGTTTGGTGTCCCGTTCTGGCCCTCTAACCCCAGTACAAGAGAGATTTAGACATAAGGGAAAGAGTCCAGTATAGGGTCACCAAGATGATGAATGGACTGGAGCATCTCTCTTATGAGAGAACGGCAGAGAAAACTGGCACTCTTTAACCTGGAAAGGAGGAGGATTGGAGGGATCTTACCAATGTGTATAAATACCTAAAAAGAGAACGCAAAGATGACCAAGCCAAGATCTTTTCAGTGGTGCCCAGTTCCAGGGCAGGAAGCAATGGGCACAAATGGAAATGCAGGAGGTGCTCTGAATATCAGTAATTAATGTGCAGTTGATGGAGCACTGGCACAGGCTGCCCAGAGAAGCTGTGGAGTCTCTTCCTTGGAGATACTCAGAAGTCACCTGGATGTGGCCCTGCTTGAACCCCCATTATGTCAGGCGACACAGAGAGGTCCCTGTCAACTTCAACCATTCAGTGATCCTATGAATACAAAAGATAGACTCTTTTATACCCTTAGAGTTAAATTAAGCAGACATTCACAAAAAAAAAAATTACTTTCACATAACTTCCTTTATCTTTACCTCATATCAATTCAGCTATTTCAGAGGAGCTAAAATGAGAAAGATATGACCCTGTTCTTATTCTCATAAATATGATGAGCAACAGGACTGGAACAGACAGCCCCTAATTACCGTTGGACTTGATGAGCACTTGACATAAATTTAACCTACAAAAACATCATCTTAAATTGTGAAAGAGGTAGGATACTAATGGGCTTAATGGAAAAATCTCTCTGCTACAGGTTGTAAGCTCAAAGCTACACGAAAAATACAGCAACAGAAACCCTTCATATTTGCAATTATAATTAATTGCAAATATGCAATTAATCCTGATTTAGGCATGCTTTTGCTTTATATTGTTTTTACTACTAGCCTTTGCAATGCATGAACAGAAAGGCTAGTTGAAAAGAGGAAAACCTCAAGTTACAAAATAATTGTTGTCCACACAAAAAGTATTTTCAGTACACACTGACAAAAGACCTGGATTCCTTGCTACATTCCTGCCTGTGTAGAAGAAGCCCTGAGAAAGTCTCTGGTTTCTTGGAAGAAGTCTCTACCCACCACCATCCTTCAGCATCAATAGTATTCTGTCATACTTCACCTCCCTCCCAAGTTAGACAGCAAGAGCTCTTACTCCACAGCAACTCTGTGAAGTGCCAATCCAATCTAAGAACAGTCACCTCAGGAAGCAAATATCTGTGTATGTCTCTCAGCACTCCTCGTTTTTTGACCTCTCCTGAAGGTTACATCAAGTCATTTTCTCATCCTTTCCAGCGCTCTCCTCCTCCCCCCATACTTGTGCACTTATTTCATAAAAACATAAGGAATTCACGCTACTAAAAAGATGTCTTCCTAGCTATCGCAATCTGTAGACATCCAGATAACAGGCAGTCTTTGTGGTTCTATTTTCCCTAAACAATCTGATTAACTGTCCTTCAAAAAAGCTAAAACAAACTTCATTTTCACGCTTCCAAGTAGGAGTACTAGAAGCAGGAGCTTAATTGTTTTTAACCTGCTGCTTAAGATTTAAATAAATTTAACATGGGTTCTGAGCCACTTCTATTCTTGTATCTTATTCTTTGATATTGAATGAAAAGGAATGGGAAAAAGAGGGGTGTGAAAAAAAACAACTTCGATGCAGTCAACTAACTTGTCAATTGAAAGGATGTATTTATAACTTCTTTTTTTTTTTTTCATTAATAGCTAAAAGCAGTAAAATGTACTATCAATTTTCTTGAAGTAAGAGATTTAAGAATGCTACTCATGGGAATTTCCTGTTGGTTATACCACTTGTAATTAGAGAAGCGTACATTCATAAACAGTGTGTACTTACTGATAAACTACACTTTCCTGGTGCTTTATTTCAAAGCCAGGCCCAGTATCATCACGTTTGGGGAAGGTAATACTGCAGACCAACACAATGAGTCAGCAATCAAAACAACACGTTCTGACATCCAACAAAGACTGTATTTTAGATTCAAGTCCTGGAAATACTGGTAGATCACCTCTCTCCCATCTTCCCCCTGCCGCATGCTGCTGCAGAGCTCCAGGACTGACTTACCAGTTGTCAGCCCAGCTTGTTTCAGAAGGAAAAAGGAATTCATGTGTAAATTACCCTGGGTCTCAGAAACACAGAAGCATGTGCTGGAGAAGCTTAGTGCCTGGATGGCTGACTTCAGCAATGAGAAAAGGAAGCTGCTCAACTAACTGGAACTAAATGGAAAAGAAAACTGAAATTTCTTTATCTTCTATTTACTCTTAAAGGAACATTTATGTAATTCAGCTCGTGCATCTCATTGTATCTACATTTCTGGAGGAGATTTACAGGCCTTCCTTTCATTTTTTAGCAAGATGCAGAGTGGAGAAAGCTCATAAAAGCATCCGAACTGTACAAAAAAAATACATCTTCCACACTGGCTGGTGTTTGGGGCATTATGAAATGCAGTTAAAATGGAAGGGTCACTAAAATGAAACACTTGACTTCTCACAGTTTTCTGTAGGATTTTTTGTTGTTGGTGGTGGTGTTTTGTTGTTGTTGCTTTAAATGTACTGTTAAAAAGAAGACAGTCCAACTGCTACTGAAGCTTGTTCACACACTAAAACCTGGCAGGGCTGAGTAGAACCCATTTCCATCGCTGCCATAAGAATAAGCAACAGTATTAGAAACCAGAAGTAATTCTGTGATAAACATTATATTAAACACTATATTACATAAGATGTACAATGGGAGAAGAACAGAAAAACAATCTAATATGACATCATAGTTCAGAATTGAAATCCATGGAAGGTTCCCAATCACAAAATCTACTAAAACATCAAAAAGATAGACAGGAGGGTCAGGAGGAGAAGCACTAGGTTTCCCTCCTCAGAGAATCTGTTGATATGAGCAATAAAAAAAAACATTTGCGTTAATCTGCAGTATAAGCAGACAATGCTATACCTCCCAAAAATCCACATTAGTTGCACTTCTAGGTTTGATGATCAAAAAACAGATGACTTATGACATATGGACATCATGTCAAGAAAGCAGTTACTTCCTTTCTTTTCCAGCTTCCAGATAATTATTGTTCCACTTAGTTCAGGATAGGCAACACTACTAAATTATATCCTACACATCAAAATATGTAGAATTACTAGTGGATCAAATGCATTTTCTTTTTCCACAGAATATCAAAGTTGTTTCACTTCATTTCCCTCCTGCTCCCATCCAGTCAATGTCTCTGCTTTGATGGCCTCATTATACACTTCTGTTCTAAAGAGCACAAGTTGTCACTTCTCTTCCCCCCACTTAAGAAAAGGAGGGCAGAATAATTACACAGAGACTGTTCCCCGTCATTAAAAAAAAAAGAATAGAGATGCATGTGCTACATGTGATGGAGCTTGAGGAAAGTACAACTAAGGAGAACTATAGCAAAGTGCATGATGCTCAGGAAGAGATTTGTCATAATCACAGTAAAAACAGTAAAAAATACAGAGCATCCCTTCCAGAAAATGAGGGGAAACACCTATAACCAGTTTTCCTTCCTTCTTTAATCCCTCTTTGAATCTATTATGCAAAACCAGTGGGAAATAGTGGAACTGACTGACAGGATACAATAATGTAAAGTGATTTGATTACTCTGAAGCAGAGCCTTTTCATTAAGTTTTTAGCTTTACAACACAGGATCTATAACAAGAAGGCTCATTACACATTTTTTGTACCAAATGGATCAAAGGTTCATCCTATCAGATGCATCCTTGTGTTTATAAATATTACGTAATTTCCCTTTTCTTTACATACATTACACTTGAATATATATAAGCCTCTCTAACATCCGATCATTTAGCGCAAGTGTATTTTAATCCATGCCTTTTTTTACACTTAAGTAATCAGGTATGCAGCAGCCTTTCAAATAGATACCGTACCCTTCAATATTAGTCATTCATATTCATATAATTGAGAAGGAGTGAGCGACTAGCAACTGCATTTGAAGAACCAAGCATCTCTGAAATGTATTTACAGATGGTTTTCTCACCTCCTTGGGAATGCTAAGTACTATCAGTGCAGCAATTAAAAAAATACTCAACTATAAGAGCTCTGATTCTATTGTAATGCAATGCTATTTTTGTTAAATAATGAAATAAAAGGGGGGGAGGGGGAGGAAGGCTAAAACAGTAGTACTGTTCCTGCAGAAACAGCTTTTTTTT